>NW_009242628.1:0-3550 GCF_000690835.1 Fulmarus glacialis | reverse complement strand
TTCCTTCCCGGGGGCAGAGACCAGGCTGGGGCTGCTCTGCCGACCGCTGACGCAGCTGGCACCTCCGCCCCACAGCGAGGAAATCTCCTGTAACCTACACCTGAACACCCACGCTCGCACTGCAGGATCATTTATTTTGTATTCTTTGCAGCACAGTGGCACGTGTTAGACTCTGCTAGGAGCTCTACAGATCTAAGTCCTTTAACAAAATGCGGCTCTCGGCACATTAGACATGTGGTCATCAAAGTGACATACTCACAATGCGGTCTCTTGGAAACTGTCACTGTTCATGAATGCTCAAAGAGCACCAAGATCATAAAAGATATTTTTCATCTTCAGTTACTGATCTGTTCCTTTTTTTTCTATGGATTTTGTGGACTTGAACCACAGGGGTTCTTGATTTTTCTTAAGAATCAAAAACTTTGCCAAGAACAAATGTCCTTTTATCAAGTTCGACCAAAAACATTAACAGGCCACAGTCACTGGCAGAAACGACTGCAATCCCTCACCGCATACATCAGCAACGAAATGGTCCTGCCTAGCTTTATGAGCCCTTCTAGCAAGAAAATCACCTGCCATCTTCCCTGTATTTGCACAGCTAGTAACAGAAGTGCCTTTTTGAAACAAGCCTTCAGATCTGAAATGTTACAAAGACGGTTTCTGTTTATTTATAGGTTTTTCCAGAGAGTTGAGTGAAGAAGAATAAATAACAGAAAAGAATAATCAGGGGGAAAGGTAGGCTTTTCTTCCTCAGATAACCCTTCAATTAAGTTTTCTCCTTTGATATGGGTTCTTAGTCATTTTTACATAAGAGGTTATATTAAATGAAAATAACACTATAATAATTTTGATTTTTAACATATAATCCAGTGTTCTTTTTTCTCCTCCAAAAATGTCTGATGGTCCAAATTAAGCCATTTCCTAGCCTTTCATCCTTCGGCTTTAAGGATTTTTCTCCTCCTCATTGCCTAACAGGAAAATTTACAGATAAAGATGAGCACTGATTTGGAAGGAGCCCTGCTCCTGAAGCATCATCAGTTCTCAAAAATCAGGTTTGAACTGCTTACCCTTAGGCACAGAAATGCTAGCTAATTTAAAAGATGCTGGTCTAGCTGTGAGACTTGCACCATCTCCTTGACTTTTACCTTTTTGCAGAAGCTGCTCTCTATGGCAACTCCTTATATCAGATACAAAATCTGAACCCCACTGTCACCTTGCCACAGTCAGGGCAGAGCTAACGCTCTGACCAGCTTAAAAAATTTTACTGAAGCTGCCACTCAGTTCTGCACCTGAATACAGAATTTCAGTATGAATATTTTTTTGTCTAGCATGCACCTCTTAGTTTTAGGGGTTTTTCTTCCTCTTTTACTTTTAGATAAGCCTAGAAAGTGTTTGGTGATTTGACTCACATAAAAACTTATATAGTGACAAGCTAAAAGAACCATTTTATCGAAGATATTGACAAGAAACCTCTAGAACACAGAACTAAACTTGGTGTTCTCGTTACTGAAAAAATAGGCAGGAGACACAATAGCAACTTTTATTTTGATGCATAGAAGTGATCCAGAAAAACCCTGGGATGAAGGCTCTGAAAATACAAAGTACAAATTTAAAGAAGCAATGTGTAGGCTTTTGTGAGAAGACAAAAAAATACGCAATTCAGTAACAAGTTTTCAGTTAAGCAATTTGAAAAGCTCTCTTCTTTTTTAAAAATACAGTTTGTGGGAACAGAAAATTCTTTTAAAGACCTGACAAATCTGAGCGACAAAGAAGCGTTCTCTGTCATGAAAAAATGTATTTTACATTAAAATAAACCAAATGTGATAAACTGGACAGTGAATTTCCCCTTAGGGCCTTCAGTAAAATCAAAATTCAACAGTTATCCTAGTTAAGACTACTTTTAGGGAAATATTTTTCCACTGTGGAATTTCAAGTAAAACACCACTGCTTCTGAAGGACTCTAAAATACTAATTTCCACCATTTGTGCTGCGAGGAATTTTCAGAGAGTATTTTTCCTGTCAATCCCACTATATAAAGCCTCATATAACTGAATTTAAAGTCCAGTTATACTTTTTATTGTCATTAGTAGTTGTTGTAGATGCTGTTACATACTGTATATATGCACATTGTATAACCTGTATATAAAAATACTTCAAGTTGACTTTACAATAGTAAGTAACAGAGGTGCACAGTGCTCCTGGAGGTAGATCACCAGGTTTTAGTCACCATTTTGCCAAGACAGACCTTCGGGTGCAGACGTGAGTGGCCTTATCATGAGAGCGCCCTCAGTGCAGCCGAAGGCTGGCAGCCAGCTGTGCCGAGCGCCGCAGTGCTCAGCGCCTCTGAAACCCCCTGGCTGGGCGCCTCTCGTCCAGCCCACATCAGCACACAGCAAACCCAGGCTCCAGCGCACAGCACGCTGCCGCCAGCCACGTTTCAGTGTCTTCCACCGCTTTCCGGCGCTGGCCCTGAGCCCTGGCTGTGGGGGGTCCTGGGGGAGAAGCTAGGGAGGGCCACATACCCTCATGAAGGCCTCAGGGGTACATTTACTTGCCACGTGGATGGGTCCCTACGTTACGTGTCTGGCCCAGCAGCTTCCATCTCTCCCGTGGGTTGGTGACATGACCTCATGTAACGAGCGCTGGGAGTACATAGTGGCCTGGACTTCTTCCTGGGGACATCTGACCTCACATACCGCAGGGGTAAACGAACTCGGGCAGCCTGTGAGGAGAGTGGGGATACGGGCTGCTATGTCTCAGGATCACCCTAGGTTTCAGGTTCTTCCTGAGACTGGAAGCTCAGAGAGACAAAGTCACCGAGCCTTAATTCATGCAGTACGGATTCAGCTGGCAAAAATACAGCCACTGCAGACTTCCAGCTGTCTCATTCAAATGACCCTACTGCCACCGACCAAAACAACTGCCTTATAATAGATAGCCTTATCTCGTTTAATTAGGCAAGCATAGTCCCTGATACTCAAAATACTCACAAAGCTCCACAGCAGGCACATACCAGCCTGTCCCCCCACAGGCAGGATACAGTAACACTGCACACATATGCAAACCTCTGGTAACATCTTTTCCATCCCCGTTCTGCATGTGGTTACACACACCCAAGATAATACACAATTTAAACAAGCTCCCTCCTTCTTACAGATTTTTTTATGCTGCTTATGATAGGTTTGGGAACTGAAACAGTGTTTCATTTGTGAAAAAGAGACTGACATACTCAGACATCTTTTCTAGACAGCACAAAGCAGCGCGGGCTCTCCGGGACGGAGCAGGCGTCTGAAATGCCCCGTTTACGCCGAGCTCGCAGGAGCCCAGCAATGCGACGCCGCACTTCCCGGGGCAGAGCAGAATCTCGGGGGTTTTTAAGAAAGCAGCGCTGCAGGCTGCCCACATCCGGCACCCCGAAGGGGAAGGACGCTCACGGAAGAAGGACAGTGAGCATCTTCTCTTAATACATAGTTTATACAATTTTCTCCCCAAATCGCTGTTGTTTCGGGTGCTCCTTACGCGCTGCCATCGATACCAGCGGCCAGAACCC
>NW_009242627.1:0-3495 GCF_000690835.1 Fulmarus glacialis | reverse complement strand
CTGGAGGAATGCCACCTTCTGCCGTGAGTTTTTGTAGAGAACTGAATCTTTGAATACCTCCCTTGTTGTCTTAAGAGGCTGATTTTAACCAATAACTGATACAGCTTAGAGATCTTAAATTCTTCACATAATTACATACAAAATATTGAGAAATAAAATTCTGTAAAAGTCACCCCGTTGTTGTTTTCTGCCAGAAATAAGAGGAGAATTTTGTTCATGATCTCAAGAATCTGTGTCAAACCAGTAACAGTAGGTCCCCGATATTGTGGAATCACCTCTGAACTTTATATGATGTTTTACCTTTAATAGGTTTGTTCATTTCCAGACTACACCTAATGCCTTTAGCAATTTGTGTACTTCTAGAAATGTATCAGTTAAGTACTAGATCTAGTGTAGAGAGGCACAGTTTTTACTTGGATTTGGAGATGTTTAACATCCAGGATTTCTGTGTTAAACATTCATGCTTTTTTCATGTAGAATATTTTCTTTTTTTGCTTTCTGATATCAAAATAGGAAAGGAATTTCAGGCTTCAAAAAAACCCACATTGTCACCAGTTCAAAATAATCACATTTTTGGATCGTGGTTTCGTGTGAGTTGTGATGGTCAGTTCAGTGCCTTTTATTGTGTTTCAGCTGTTGCATGCCCTCCCAATAGTCACTACAATCCATGCACCAGTGCTTGTCCGGCAACCTGCATTGACCCTCTTGCATCAAAGAACTGCAGCAGACCTTGTGTAGAAGGATGTGAATGCAACAATGGTTTTGTCATCAGCGGGGGACAGTGTGTGTCCACGAGCAACTGTGGCTGCCTTGAGAATGGCAAATACTATGAGGTTTGTTCTGGCACATAGTTCAGGGGCTTATTTCACAGCTCATCATTACCATTAACTCTTTTAATTTATTTTTATTTTGCTGTCTCTAACAGAAAGGAGAAGCTTTTTGGCAAACAGACTGTGCAGGCCAATGTATATGTGCTGGAAATGGGACTGTAGCTTGCAATTCAGACACATGTGAAGTAAGCGAAGTTTGCAAAGTGCAAGATGGACTCCTGGGATGTTATCCATTGAATCCCAGCACCTGCCACATTTTTGGAGATCCACATTATATAACCTTTGATGGGAGACTGTACCATTTCCAAGGAGACTGCAATTATACTGTCGTTGAGACATGCACAAATTCTTCTGAAAGGTTTTCAGTGACAACCAGAAATGAACATAGAGGAAACCCAAACTGGACAGCCTTGAACTCAGTTGCTGTCACACTGAAAAATCTTCATATTATTTTGAAGAAAAATAAAGAGACCTATGTAAGTGTTCTACTTTAAGCATAAACCATCCATCACATCTATTCACTTTACATTTCTGTCCAAAAGAACTGAATTAGGCTTCTCTGCTTTATTCACCTCCAAGACTGCACATGCCAAAAGTCAGAGAAATGTGTTGGATATTTTTTTTTTTTTTCTCCCAAAAAAGGCAGAAATCAGCATAGCTTCCTTCTGTCCATTCAAATCTTTTCTGAATGAGGTTGTAGGAAAAAAACAGCTTCATCCATAGCTTCATCTCTAATAGAAAGCTTTTGCTGAACTAAATCTCAGTCTGAATTTTATAGATCTGGTCTTTAAAATAGAAATAATATTTTTGCTATACACTCTCAGACTCATACATACCAGAGCTAGCTTTAAACTAGCTATTCCAAGTATTGCTATGTGTGTAGTTGTGACAGCACAGAGCTCAACTTGTGCTGCAAAGCACTATTCAAGATGTGGGATAAGTATACAGCCCATTAGAAGCTTCAAACTTCTGTGCCTATATTGTTCATTAGAATAAGGCTGACTTGGTGAAGAAAGCTGTAGTACTGGCAGTGTAGACCTCCCCTTTGTTCCTGGGAGCTTTATTGACTTACCTGGTTGTGTGGGTTTTGTTTTCTTTAGGTGAATGGAGTTCAGGTTTATCTTCCTGTGAGTTTGAACCATGGAACCAGAGTAGCTATAAAAGGACACTATGTGGTCATTGATACCTCTCTAGGGATCCAGGTTAAGTTTGATGGTGACCAGGAGCTTTTCATTCTGGTTGATGAAAGTCTCAAAGGACAGCTGTGTGGTCTGTGCGGGACATTCAATGACAACCAACTGGATGATTTTCTGAGACCGGATAAAGTTCTAGAACAGGATCCAAATAAATTTGGTGACAGCTGGCTAGTGAAGGATGACAACAGGACGTAAGTATCTGGTAATACTTTAGGAAACAGCAAAATGCCTGAAACAAATCATCTAGTTACAGGATTAACATATGTTACTTACATTTCATAGTAGCCCTTCTTTGATATTACTTGTTTGCTAGCATTTTCACCTTTGAATAACTCCACTTTTCAATAGAAAGCATTGAAATTTTAAAACCACCCTTCAAAGGTTTTCCACAGGAACTTTGTAGATTTTACTTTAATTGGACTCCTTTTTTGCATATAACTTGATTTTTTTTCTTACTTCTTTATTCTAGAATATCTCCTTTATATTACCTTACTACAAGAAGTCTAAATATATCTCTCGGATTCAGCTCCTAAGAGAACTCCACATTGATTAACATAGGCATGGGGCATTTATCTGTCTATTAATGCTTTCACGTACAAATTACTGCTCTTACTATATGCAATAGTGAATTGAAATTATAATCCTTGTGTTAACTGATTTGTTGGATAGACAGTCATACATCAACAATTCACAATTATATTCTTAATAGGGAATTATGAGTCAAATTGTAATATTTCTCACTTCTGGACTTGACACACTAAAGATGACTATACATAGCAAATCCACAGAATCTGGCATAGGATTCTATTACTGTTGAGGTATAACTTGCAGGATAGAACAAAATACAAAGATTTATTATATAACCACACTGCTGTTTATTTTTGATGCAGGTGTAATCCAGTTGCAGTTGTACCGCCCACTTGTGACACAGCAAAAGAGAAAGAATATGAAGAACTCTGCAAAATTATTTTGAAAAATAGTGGGCCTTTTCAGGTCTGCCATTGGCACATTCCCCCACAGCTGTACTTCGAGAGCTGTGTCTATGACCTGTGTGCCACAGAGGGTAATTCTGATCAGTTTTGCAAGATTTTAGAGGCATATGCTGCTGCCTGTGAACTTGGAGGTGTAAATCTGGGTGACTGGAGGAAAGGTACCATTTGTGGTAAGTCATTTAACAAACAGCCATCCAATTAAATCCTCATGCTACAAATATAAATTCAAATGACTACAAAGTTGAGCAGAATTTCAGAAAAGGGGATTCAAGGAGACACAGGAAGCTTTCAAGTGCTTAGCATCTCTGGAAACTGGGCTTCTAATCTAAGCTTCTAAAGGGCTTCCAGTATTCACTTTAGAACATGATGTTTGAACACTTTTGACCTAAGACCATTGTTCAGAATTGGGTCATGAAAGATAACAAACACTGTCAGTTAAGGGCTCAACCAGGGACAACTGAGCACTTGTCCAACAAA
>NW_009242626.1:0-3513 GCF_000690835.1 Fulmarus glacialis | reverse complement strand
CCCCCCCCCCAAATAGGAATAGCTATTTATAGCTTTTTCTACCACCAGGTTATTTATATGGCCACCTCTTGAAATGTCCTCAAGCTTTGAAGGCCTGTAAAAAGCATGCAATATCAAGCTGATCATCGTTTTTAACAGGCAATGTTGTTTGGCTATTTTGTAGCCCTTTTGGGAAATACAGCTTTTGCTGCCTGAGCAGCGTAAATACTGCCTGAGTTAGGAATTACACTGAGGACACTTATTTAAAGGAAGCCACAAGAACTTTGTATGTGTGGGGTCCTAGAGAGTATGTGGTTACGACCACAAATGTTATCTTAAAGGATTAATTTTCTCAGTCAAAACTAATTTGGAATACAGTGAGTGATTTGCTGTAGCGTAGATAAAGTCCCATAGAACTCCTTACTTCTGGGTGAGAAGCTACTGATGGTTATCAGAAAATAATGGGCTTGGTTTCCAGTTTATATCTTTCCTGTGGAAAAACAATTATTATTGTTGGCTTTCCAGCTTCTCTTTTGCTGTGGGGTAGCACACCCAGGATATAGTCTAGAAATTTGTTTGCCAGGTCATCTGCTGAGTAATTAAAGTATTGTGGAAAAATGAACCAACAGGAGGATGAAGGGGTTGATCGTTTAAAGCGATTAAACAAATATCTGTGTTTAGGGACAGGGTAACACCTGAGAGGTATTGAAAAGCCTAATCAAAAAAACAGGGTATAGCAACTATCTAGGTGGTGTACAGGCAGGTAGCTACTACTAGTGTTATGAAGGAAAGTAAAGATACGCAGGGGAAAAACCTGCAAGTAAAGGATTTCTTTGTGGAAAAGACTCATAGGGATCATTTGGGAAATCCCATCCATTGCAATGCAGAAAACCAGGTTCAGCCAGTAGCAGCAAGTACCTCTAGTGACCATTTAAGAGAGGGCAAAGTGCTGATTTGAACATGAGTAAGGTCTTAAGTTTTTCTCAAGCAAATACTTTGGGGCACAGTCAGATGTGCTGCTGAAGATGATCTAAAATAACCTGGTTAACTACATTGAAAGCAGCTTGTTCGTGTTCAGTCTGTTACGGTGTCGTACTTGTACGTGCGGTCAAATGAGACAAAATAAAGTGCAGCTGGGAACAATAAAATAAAGTGCAGCTGGGAACAATAACTTAAGACTACAGCAAAATCTGCAGGTCATCAGACTATATTCTTAATGAAATGTCTCATTTCTATTTTACAAATGGGAGACTAAAACAGAGAGATGAAATGACTTGATATAAAATGTCAGTCAAGTCAGTGGCACACTGGGATAAAAATCATCCTGTTGACTCTGTATACCACATCATCTTCAATAGCGCTTTGTTTCTTCACAGCATCTACAGTTCTGATCTCCAAGCCTGAACAGAAATTATTGACTAACACTATGAACAGCTCTCTGTAGCCTTTGCTGCAAGAATTTTCAACCATTCAAAGTGTGTGGGATTGTCTAGGGCCTAGTGAGTTTGATTACTCTTCTTAAGAACTATCTTCCTCCATCTCTGGGACCCTGATTCTAGTCCTAAGGTTCAAATAGAAAAAAAAAATTCTCTGCAGTTTTAAAAATGTGCCACATCATTAGCATGTCAGACATGTGCCATAATCACTTGTCATTTATCCTTCCTGATCTGCATACATATACATATATATATATATGACTAGAAATATTGTTTTACACCTGAGAAGCCTTTGCTTTACAAAATGGTATATTCCTGGAGATGGAGAAGAGTCTGTTTCAATGGCATTTCATATGGAATTTTTATTTCCATGAAATGCTTCTGGCAAGCTCTGTATGACGCTGGGAAATTTTGTTATTGTCCTTTTTTCATGGCATTGCAAGAATTTATTCTGTGGAGACAGGTGTTCAGGTAGTACAGTAATGAGAAGATAAAATTGCTGGAGAAAGAATTTAATAAAAGTAGGTGCAAATGTAGTCTGTCAGATAACAGATGTCTTTATCACAGTTCTTAGCATGTGGTTACCACAGCAGGAGATCAAGCTCTGCTCTCTTTGGAGAAGAAAAAATAATTAGAATATATATTCTGTTTCTTCAGAGATTCTAATTTCAGTGGCTTAAGTTTCTCAAGGAGTTGCTGTCTTTTGAGATCCACTTACTGTGTTTAAAGCTCCTGGAAGTGGTGCCAAAGAACCATAAGGAACAGGAAAAAGAAAAGGGAATCCTGTCCTGTTAAGTTGATGGAACTGTGTGATGATGTCATGGTTAAAGCTCTTCTCAGCAGAAGAGCCCACAAGCAAGAGGAACCTATCATCAGTGTGCTTAGGCTAGTATATATACTCAGCTGGTTAAGTTAAATCATATTGAAAACAGGCTCTTAGTATACTTGTGATATAAGAGTATACACAATCCAGCTTAAAAGCAGAGTTCAGAGAAGTTATTTGAAGTACAGAGGGTTTGGCTGACGAACAGTAGAAGAACTCAGAATAAGCTGTTTCTTGCTTTTCTATTTTTATCACTATTAGCAGATGTGAATTTTCCATGAACAATTTTAATGAATCTTTTTCTTAAACTACAGTTGCTGCAGTGTCAAAGTGTTTGTGCTTGGTCAGCCTCTTGGTGCTTTCACTGTAGTGAATATAAGTACATTTTAAAACTGCATAGTATATCTCTTTGACCTCATTTTTCCATCCTTTATTTTTGAGTTTTGCTCATATTTAGTCTAACAGATGTTCCAACTGTAGGGCAAAACTTTAAATATTTTTCCTGACCTGGAATGAAAACAACTTAGGGTTTTAGGCCAATTAATAAAAATCCTTGTTTTCTGTTAACTCTAGATGCTTGTGGTAAGATTCATTAAGACCTTTGGTAAATTGGGTAGCATATCCATAACTACTATTACTAGTGTTAGAGTATGAACCGTAGTTGAAAAGATGGACCGACTCATTGTAGTTTCTGCTTTTCTCATGTTAAAGATGTTTCAAGTCAAACAGACTGTTTCCGTCCTTTACTGATGTTCATATGGCCCTTAAAGCTTCGTTTCAAACATGACCTGTTAAAGCTGGCATAGATAATTTTCATACTGAAAGTACATTCTGATGTTGTGACTCGTTCTCTGCTCTCAAAAAATGTGCAGGACTAGGGCAAAATGGGAGTTTCAGATGCACTAGATAGTTTAGAATACAGATGAAGCTTCTGATGTGCAGTTTTTTACTTCTTGTGACAATTCACAGGGATCCTTTTCTAGATAGGACAGAAAAAAAATGGAACTTGTCTCATCTCAGCAGCTTCCTTTGTGGAAAAGCACATGCTTGGACTACAGCTATTTTTAAAACGTGGCGAGTAAACTGGACACCGGGCTCTGGTAACTCAGGAGGTCGCTGTGTGTTGCAGGTGCCCCGGGGGAAGCCACCGCCCCTGACCGTCCATCGAGGGGTTCACGTCTCACGGAGTCCGGTCCGCCAGCCCCGTCCCGCTCCTCGTTTCAGCACCGCGGAGGCGGACAGCGTCTGCGCCCGCCGCCGGGGCGCGGGGGGCCG
>NW_009242625.1:0-3495 GCF_000690835.1 Fulmarus glacialis | reverse complement strand
TTTTTTTTTTTTTTTTTTTTTTCTGCAAAGTCCCAGACAAATAAAATGCCAGATTTTAAAAGTGGCTGATGATAACTTTATCACCTCTAATAAGACTTGTAGTCATGTAAGCCAAGACTGTGGTATATAAACGATAAAATATTGTGTATCAATGTTTTAAATAGATTGGCATATATTTACTGTTGATGTAAACCAGTATTGTTTCAATAACTTAAAAAATTCTTTCTCGGTGTTTGCAATGGCCATGTTCACCAAACTTTCCAATCATTTTACTGCAATAGATGACCTTTCTCCCCAGTTTCCCTGAAATTTCAGGTACCAGTTCCATGACAGAAGCCTTCTGCAGATGTCAAGGGAAAAAATTATTGCAGTAAATACAGATGATCTTTTGTTTTCTTTTCTTTTGTCAGATTGTTTTATAACAAAATTCACAATCAATGAAACAATTGCTGAGATGCACGTATATGGAATTTTTAAGACTATTTCAGACAGAAGCATAAAGTTCTTACCTAAGCTCGTCAAACACTGTAAAGAACATATCTAATATAAAGAAAAATAAACAATTTTTAAGAACTTAATTTTATCATTAAAGCTAATATAGCATTATTAAAGTATGTTTCAATTTCATTTGCTCACTACAGAAGTATACAATTAAAATTGGACTTTGTTAATGGCACAATAATAAATTTTTGTTTCTAGGTAGATAATTTTAATTTAAATAGTCAATATTAACAACAAAGTTGAACATTTTATTCAGGAGCACCTGCAAAATTATGTCTTCATTTTAATCCTAAATTTTATGAACTTGTTATTTTGTTTGTATTACAATGTGTAACATATAAATCTAAATCCACCCTGCAAACATTCATGTACATGGCTAAACATTTTCATATTGTTAATTGAGGTTTAATCATTCAAATGCCTCTGATTTTTTTACACTGGGACCTAAGTAAAAATAATTTCATCTGAATTTCAAGGGAGGGGAAAAGTACAACTAACCTTCATCTAACCCTCAATTATTGCTCTATATTCCCAGTTTTTCCTCCTGCATCCCTTACTCCCTTATTTAGGTACTTAAAAATATCCTCACTTCCTCATGTGAAGTGGTTTTCTGCACCCGTCACAAGAAGAGTTCTGATAAACAATGGAGAAGAAAAAACAAAATGTAACTGATGAAAATGTTCACAGAATAATAACATTTGCTTTTCTGTCCTATGTTTTTGAGAACTACAGGCTTATCTGGCACATTAAAATCTCAGCAGGGTTATGTTTACTTCAGGGATGAAACCAAATGGAAAATAAATACTGAAGTAACACATGTATAAATAAGAGGATGAATTTATTTATATTCTCCCAGTAGCCCTTTGTGAGAAAAAAAATATTACGTAGTGTTAGATATGTTCGAATAAGAGCGGAATGTTCTATTCCTCTGGAAATTACAAGAAGTCCAAATTATTTTCATTCTGAAAGTGACAATATATAAAAATTTCTTTTTTTTATGGAAAGAAATAACTTGAAATATATCCATTCATACCTATACTTCCACATAGAAGTATTACAACATATAAAATATTACATAAAATAAAAGAGAATATTAAATACTCCTATAACATACCAATAGTCTCAATTTTAAACATGCTATAGAATAAATAGTTCCTTGTATCTATTTTATATCATAATTTTCATATATTAAAACCTGTGGTTTTAGTATTTTCATGATTGAAGAAAGCCTAATTGATTTTTTTAAAAGGTATTTCCTGTATTCTCATTTCATTTAAACTAGCTTACCCAACAGAAAATCTATTTCACTGAAAATTCCCTGTCTACTGGGCAGCATTCCTTGTTGAGAAATCTATTATTAAGAAAGAGCATTTCAAATATGAATTTCAGCTGGAGATATATCACTAAATATGATTACCTTTTTTTTATATTTGTTTTAAGTTTGTTTAGTCTTTTTTCTTACATTAACATATATTCATGCCCCTCTTTGCATTAATTTAATAATTGCTGTTTTTCTTTGATTCTCACCTGTATATTGACCATCGGATACCAAGCACTCTCTCAAAGAAAAACAAATTGCTACCATCCTTTAAGACCTTAGTTTGTAACATGTGTTTTTATCCTGTGTTCCAAGACAGGGGTACTGTTCTTACAATATCACTTACAAAGACAGTAAAAGGGTGACTAATCACTTTCTCCAGAGCTGCCATTTTTTCACAGGGATATTCTTCATTTACATCATCTCTTTGAAAGCCTCTATTTTCCACCCTAACATAATAATAGACGTGTCTATAAAGTCAGTGTCTCACTTTTAGGCTATTTTCTACATAAGTTAGTAACTGTGTCTCAAAGCAATCATGTTTATTTTCTGCCACTCTTCTTCAACAAACTACATTATTTTTTCAAGTGATTATATGAAATGCTGAAAAATTTCCTTTAGAGAGTGCTGAAACTAAATCCAAGATCCAGAAATAAGATGAACTTAATTTCGTGTTAGATTACAAGACACTGAAATAATAAATTTTGGCCATATTTTGTGCATTTTACTTTTTAAACATTTTGGGTACTGTGGCTGGTACGTGTATGTCTGTGGGAAGGAGTGGAGGAAGGACACTATGCATAAACTATGCAAGTATTATATAGCTTTAAAAAATCAAACAAAAATAAAGATTAAAAAAACCTTATCAGATGGGAGATACTTTTCTGCTGAAAGATTACTGCATTTTTGCAGTCTTTTATCCTTCAGAGCAAATAATCATCAAATTCTATGTTAATGAAGCACATTTCTCTTTCATTTGAAACAAAAAGCTTTAATGAGTTTTATGAGCACAGGAAAAACTTAATGTGTCTATGGCATTAGATGTTCTTGTATGATTGTTTGTGTACAGTTTCTAGCAGGTTTTGGATGGTCAAGAATACACACAAAGACCTATTACAAGCACGATTCTCCTTCTCTTTGAAAAGTTTCTACCCACGTTATCTTTTTCCCTAAGTGTATATTATCACTTCCTTGTCTCCAGATTTTCATGGTTCTGAAAAAGCACATGTAGTGGTTAACTGCCAGTGTCAAGGGAAATTTTATGTTTTCCATTGAGACGTCTAGAAGAGATTGTTTGGGAATACTGTCTGGAATAAATTCTTCCTTCATCCGTATTTTGACGGTCTGTCACCAGATAGCTCTTTTCACTTTTGCAGGACTAACTCAAAGGCAGAATCTTTCTTAGATGGGATGTAAAATTCAGACTAGTGGGAAAAATCTTTGCAAGGTGAGCTTGGCAAAAATCTGATGTTGTCAGTTGCTTATGTATCGGTCTTGAAATGTACTTACTTTATTTTCATTTTCCACTGTGTTAAGAACGTTTCATCATGACAGTCACTCTTTGACACTTCTACTATGAACTCTTCCTTTCACCTGTGCTTACTATCTTACTTACTTTTTTTTGTTCACAGACACACACACAGAGAGGACACAGACACGGCCGGTCACACAGACGG
>NW_009242624.1:0-3475 GCF_000690835.1 Fulmarus glacialis | reverse complement strand
ACATGCAACTGTTAGCAATAATAAATTGAGTTTATCTGTGTACAAAAACCATAAATCATACTTTCCATAGGAGAATATTAGAAGTTGTTGAGGAAAAACATATTGCAGTTGGCACAGTTGAAAATGTGATCATGTGTTGGCAAAGTCAAAATTATTAAAGGTTTGCAAAAAGGTCATCAAACGTACATTGGAGGGTCTCATACTGTAACATAACAGAAGTTTGTTAGAGAGCTGATTCTCTGTCCTTTGACTATAAAATCATAAGAACACAACTCTCTAATTTACAACAGGAATATTTAGCTTATGTTTAGCTTATATGTCAGGAAAACTAAGTAGGAAATCCCAGTTAGAAAAACCATTAAGAACACCTTAACAGGAAATAAACACTACACCAGGCTACCCTTCGAGGCTATGCAATCCTTCACATTTGGGGATAAGGCCAGACAAAACCTTATTCTATGTGTAGCTGATAATGCTTCATTGCACTAAGGTGTGAGTTCTGCAAGGAAGATCTCTTACATTTGTATATTTCTGTGATATGAAAAGCGCTGAACAGAGCATGTCATGAATGCTGCAAAACTTCAACTGTCTCTGTAGTAGGCTTATATTTCAGTGGTTTCTGTGCAATATTACTTCAGCAGTTAAAGATGCTATACCTAATATTTTAGAAATGCTGGATGGATTTGAAACAGTAATGGATGATCTCCAGCTTGCTTCTGAAATTATCAGCAAGAAAAGAACATTCTAACATATGACAATGAAAATAACCCAAAGGTACCCCATGTTTCATGTTGTTGTACCTTGAATGGCACCTCAGCAGTTTGCTTATAAAATCAAGAGCAAACAAGAGCATCCAATTCCATATGGATTTCAGGATATGTCAACTTTCTTTTGGTTTTAGGATATAATTTTGTTACAGTATTTTTAAATATTGCTTACTAGACTGTGGCAAAATACTGTATAAAGGTGTTCAGCCAGACCCAAACAGGGTGAAAAGCTAATATATAAAGGAGTACCCTGGAACATAGATATCTTTACAGCCTGTCAAGATAGCTAAACAAACTCATTCTCACTTTATCTGAAATAAATCTCATTCAAATTGTTCTTTGAGCAGAGTGCAGAATGGCAATGGGATGACTGACAAGGTCTCAGAGAGGTATTCAGTGAGAGTCTGAAGTACTGAGTGCAGAAAGACCATCTGGGATGCAAACTTACACACGAGTGAATCAAATGTGAGAATTACGTTCAGTGTGTGGAAAAAGTTGTGGAAGCGTGATTGAGGGAGATGTCATATGAAGGAGAAAAACCATATTTGGGATTTTTGTTTGGGATTTTAAGATAATATCTTCAGCAAAAGGTGTGGTGATATAGTTGAACCCTGTGCCCTCCTTGTGTTGCAATAATTTTTTTCCCTAGCAATTATACCACTGTCTCTCAAACCAGAGAGCATCCTGAAGAAAAGGATGTGATAACATTTGCAACTGTAGATGCTGTAAACCCATAGGACAGTGCAAGCTGGGATTAGTTGAGAAGGTGGGAAGAAGAGTAGAGTTCACTGAGGAGCAGGGCACAGGGAAAAATAACTCAGGAAATGCTGGATTAATCTCTCAACCCACATGCTGCTCTCTTGAGTCACATTTCTCTTGTTTCTTTGTGTCTTCTCTATATGTAACTAATCTGCAGTCAGCTCCTCTGCTTGGACCATTTATCCTGGTCAGCGGCCAAAAGAGCTCTGAGCACCCGCTCAGTAATATCCCAACTAATATTTTCACAGTTGGATAAACTGTGCCGCATGAAAACCTTCATCGTACCTTTCATAAACACTTGTTATTTTCTGTCTTAACCAGGTACTACTTGTTCCTTCACTCCGTCCTGGATGCCTGTGGCTTATAAGTTATGCAGACATTTACCAGTATACAGTAAAGAGGACTATTGATTAAATCTGTCTTGGAAGATGAGGGAAATGTAGACTAAGTGTCAAAGGCTAAGAGGAATTTATCTAAAATTTTCTATTCTGCAATTTATTTAGATTGTAATTTTTTTTAAAAGGCGCAAATATAAGGCTCCTTTTTCCCCATAAGACCTTGTTCTGCCTCCATGAAAACAGATAGAACATCCCTACTGCTCTCAGTCTTGAGTAGAGTGACAAAATGAAATCCATATATCCTCGTGACAGGAAAGACAGAACAGCTACTACATTGAGAAAGTATGCGTTAACCACACTACCATCTGAAATAGCTTCTCTTGGCATTGCTTTATGAGGAAGACAGAGGCATTTCTTAAAAGGCAAAATGCATTTGAGGATCTGATCTAATTAATGTGTTGTGCTTACTTGATCATACAGTGATCTCATACCACTCATAGGTCATTACTGTGCTGCACTACCACGGGACAACTGTTACATTTATATCTCTGTCTCAAACATGGCTGGCAATTGAATGTAAGACCAACGCCACCAAATCCTTGCGCTTTCAAATACCCAGGATTTTTAATGGGAATTTGTTGCTGAAAGAACAAGGCCAAGAAAAGCTTCAGCCAAAACCAGCTGAGTCAGAACCACCAAAATTTCTGAACTGCCTCCTATTTGCATTTGAATTTATTTTCAGTTATTTATCAATGCAGTTCATAATGTTTAAACAGATTGCCCCTAGAAATCAGATATAATTACTCGTAATTCAGAAACTTATGGATTCAGATACCAACAGAATGCACCTCTATTTGATGAGCTTTCTGATACTGGAATTTAAATACATTTATGGTCCTGCGTCACTCAACCAGTTTCATAAATCTTCTTCCTTTATTTCACTTATATGTGTGAACACTGTGCTTCTAGACTTGGATCCATAATTCAGCTGGAATTAAAAATAATAATCACAAAAAAGGACACCATAGTTTTGTACGGACATCTGTTGTTTCTTTTTCATCCCAAGAAAAGAGATTGAGACACATTCTGTGATCTGAATGATTTCACTGGTAATCAGGAAACCAGAGTTTCCAGTAGCCAGTCTTTAATGGGATGGGAATTGCAGGGGTAGGTGGAATCCTGCCTCTATCATCTTCTATACAACAAAGAACAAAACAAACACTGATTTCATTTTTGCGGGAATCAACTTCAAACAGAAGGCAGTATGTTAAAAACCTTTAAACAAAAAAATGTATTAATCTTTACTAAAGTGGTATGTGAAGAATACATTGCTATTCTAAAATCCTGTCTGTCATGTGTTGCTGCGTGCTTTTTATTTATATATGGAATTTTATACTGCTTAAATGTAACACTGAGCTGAATTTATTTACAATACTGAAGCAAAATTCAGGCCTGCTGTTTGAAGAAGAAATTGTTTGATAAGAAGGCATTATGGGATACTCTAGCCTGAATAAACGCATCAAGGCTGGTTTATGGTAATACAAGTTAAAAAATTATTAGGATGAAATGTGGACAGCTGCTTACAGTTAAACTCTGTGGGGAAAAAAAAAA
>NW_009242623.1:0-3474 GCF_000690835.1 Fulmarus glacialis | reverse complement strand
CTTAATGATTCTATGATTCTATGACACCTAGACCAGCGCTGAATACTTTGGGTCTGGTACTTTTTCAAAAGTCAAGGGGAACCTCTCAACCACCTGGTAAGCTTGTGTAATAATACCATAGATCTGAGTAGTTTTGATTCTGGTACAGTCAGAAGGTAGAAGAGAAGACTGTGTGCCAGAAATCTTTTCCATGAGCCTCAATCTAAAGAGATAACATTAGTATTTTGGGAAAGCTGAATGCTTAGACATGGCTGATCCATTTACCTGGTAAATGTGAAGTCCTGAGCTGGAGATGGCCTTCAAAGCCCACTCAGCCAGCTAGTCCTGGAAATTGAGCTCCTACTGGCAGCTCACCTACAGCTTAAATGAATCAGAACAATTTCTGGGTGGGTGTAGCTCACCTATGCAACAGAGACATGCCAAATGCAGGTTGGGTAATACAATTCACTCACTGCATAAAATGTATGAATGAAAAGAAGCCTTATGCAAAGTCAGCAAAATAGGAAAAGGTAAAAAAAAGCTATAGAAGAGCAGCAGCATTAGTATAGTTGATCTCAACATTGTGGCTGAAATGGCAACATGCAGGCATATATGCTGCACGCCAAGCAGGGGGTGGACATTGCAAAATCTTTCGAGTCTCAAGTGAAGGAAATACACCAAAAATTAGAATATATGTGGTCTCACTCAAAGATTAAAAAAATAGTAATTTCAAAATAGCTAACTCAAGATAGCACTCCCAGTGTGAAATGTCAGTGGAGACTAGTGCAATCTTTAACTTGGTTTAAGTAATCAAGATCAATCCTATGCTGCCAGCTTCAAGAAGGCACTTGAGCAATGGGGAATATTGCTGGAAATCACTTTGCTTTTCAACTGCAAACTCAAAACTGGCAAATATTTGACTCCAGGCCTTTAGACTTAGGAGTCCTTTGGTTCAAAGGTCAGGGCTATTGCAAAGGTGAATGAGAAGAGCACTTGACTGGAGCATAGGGACAAGAAGATGGAAAACAAATATGACAGAATCCCTTTAACTTTAATCCTTATTGGCACTGCCCAGGGAGCATCTTAAGCTGGAAGAATTAGCATCTGTAAACAGCGTGAGACAGACAGGACAGCACCTGGGAGCTGGAGAAACAGGAAGAAGATGGCAAATGGGTCTGTTAAAAACAATCGGAATCTCTCCTTGTATCCAGCTGCTGTGCCCACACTGTGCCCCACTATCTCCATCTGGAGAAAAAGAATGACGCAAGATGCATCTGGGACAGAGAAAGAGGGGAATCAACTCGCAGCACAGGAATGACGATAGTTTCCTCTTGTCTATGTGGTTTGTTGGCTCCCTCTATAAACCTCCATCTTCCTAGCACACTCACCTCATCAGTGTTGGAGGGAAGGGGCTGTGGGAGAAGGCAGATGTTGCAGCAGGGACCTGAGAACCATGAACACGGAACAGAAATACCTCCAGGGAAGGCAGGAGTTCCCTGAATCTTCTTTCCACCACGTGTTTACAACTATGGTGGAGAGTGGATACAGGACAATAGAGATGAAAAGGGGAACACTCTATCTTCCTTGAAAGTCCCAAACCCACCCAGTATTTCTGACTTGTACAGTGTAGTTACGGGAACATGTTAGACGAGGGCACTGATTCAAGGCTCTTCAGCTGCCAATATGTATCTAGGAAACGCAAGGCTCTTTATACCACCAACAAAGGAAGAATAAGCTGCTGCTTATTTAGCTTCAGTGAGAGTCCAGGCAGTTTCCAAAATAGCTAATGAACTATTCTGTCCCACAAGAATTTGTTCACATAACTACACTTCAGGTTTGCAGGTCCTTCCCTGAAGGACTTGCACTGGTGTGGTGCAAACATGGGTATCAGTGCAATGCCTCTAGTTGCATCATCAAGATGAACAGGGCATTGGTGAAGGAAAAGGAACTTAGGACAGATATTTAGCTTAGAAGCATGCATAAAATGCTTCACTGCCCTGAGAAGACCTCTTCACAAGAGAGAGGTTCATAAATATAAAGGTGATGGGAGTAGTAGGAAAAAAGAAGAGAAAACAGGACAGTATAAAATGTAGTATGTTCATGCATTATAGTATGTAAGCATCTTCAAGTATCTTAGTTTCTTGTATGTTAAGTCTCACCCCTTCCTCTTCGTAAGAAAGACAACAGGCATGAGGGCTGAAGGATGCAAAGAAGCAAACTCGGTAAACCAGTCTGGCAAGGACACTACACATGGGGTGAAACAAGGAAGGCACTGAGATATTTGTGAGAGAAAACAAGAGACAGGAGCAAGTGTAACTGGCAAGGACAGAGAACATGCCAAAGACAGAGGGTGCCTCACAATACTGAGTATTAACTTGATGACTTTGAACCTGATGAGCAGCATAATAAAATACTGTAATGACTCAAAAAGAGTAGGCGAGGTGGTCAAGCCACTGATGTAATGGCATCAACAATTTGAAAAGACTGGGGTGGGGTTGATTTTAGTAGGTAAAATCTAAGAAGAGGCTGCACTTGGTAAGCCTGAAGATGAGTATGGATGAGAACAGAAAAGAAGGGGCATATTTCAGGAACATTATGGAGGAATCTGTCATGGTTAGGTTATGTTCAGAGAAAAAAAAGTCCCAACCTCTTTGTTTTGCTGATAAAGGGATTACATTTCTAGACATTACAGCTCCAAGGAAAATTTTCTAAATGTAATCCTATCTTCATCAAGGGTGTGTCTGAACACAGATGCATGTTTTTAGTTAGGATGTGAATCCACAGGATGCTTGCTACTCTACATTAATTCCCATATGAATTCACTTAAGACTGTAGTTGCATGAATACTTTCAACTACCCTAAGACAGTGATAGCACCAAAAAAAGTTTTATTCTCACTGTCATTGTGTTACGATCTCAGCAGCAATGCACAAATATTTGTGCAGGACTGCTGTGAGCTGGATCAAGGAATTAAACTGAGTTAATATGAACCACTTCTTTTGTTAGATGAGTTTCAAATCTGGGATGAATTCCTCAATCTGAGCCACTTCGTGACCATACATAGCACCAAGATGTGTTCTTTACGACACATCTATAATGACTTGAGCAATAAAGCATTAAGAATTCCTGTGCAAAGCCACGTGCTCCTTTCAGAAGGTGGAGGGAACCACCTTACACCTAAGAGTCCACAGAAGAAAACTGGCGGACAGCAGCCAGTACGCTGAAAAATTCACACCTTTGCTTATTGCACACAAACTTTTTCACACAGAAAAGCCCTGCAGCTGCATAGAGGAAAACAGCAGTTGTAGAAGGACTAGAAACTGCTTTCTTCACCCTACTGGGAAGTGAATTGAATGTGTCTAGACATGTATGAAATAACTGGTGGGTTCATGAAAGATTGAAATATATGCTTATGTACTACTGTGATATTTCATCTCAGTAGTACCCAATTACAAGTATTCCTGAATTAGAATCATAGAACCATTAAGGTTCGAAA
>NW_009242622.1:0-3486 GCF_000690835.1 Fulmarus glacialis | reverse complement strand
TGCCGGTGGGGGCGCTTGGCTGGCAGCGGTCGCCGGGTCTGTGGGTGAGGCTCAGGTTCCGCAGGGAGGAGAGGGGCGAAGTGACATGAGGTCCGGGGCGGTAGAGTCCTGCCTTAGCAGCGCCTTCTGAGTCAGGAGCTCCTGAGCGGGTAGCTCTAGCTCCTGTGCTGGCTCGTGGTCTCTTTGTTTCTTGACACCTTTCTTCTCCACGTTATTAATTAGGTTGTCCTGTTTCGTTGGTTGTGTGTTGATTTCACTATGTGGTTAAATAATTAGATAACAAAGCCCAGCAACTGTTACACCGGTATGAAGATTATTTTTTAGAGCCAGCTGCAGCGTTGCAGTAGAGTACGTGTCCTTGTTTTTGCAGATGGTATTTGCAAAAGCTGCTTGCCCTTCTAGGTTTGAAAGCAGGAAGCTTTGGTGCAACTTCAGCGAGATGATTATGATGTAGGCTTGCAGATTTGGCTCTTGTCCTGGAAAATAGTCAGCACAGGTGAGTCTGATAAATGTATACTTCCAGTGAGACTCTGTGCAGACCAGGGGACGATCTCTTGCGGAATTGAAATCTGTGTGTAAGATTAGAATTACGGTAGTCTGGCTTTATTGTTGGTTTGCTTTATCTTCTTGTAAAACTGCTTTTCAGAAGCTAAAATGTTGCAAGCAGAATACACTAAAAATCCACATGTGACCAGTGTCCCAGTATGTTTTGTTGTATAAGGAAATCGTTGAAACGGCATGAGCCACAGCTGCGTTTTTATATCGACAAGGAAATGTAATCACTGGCTGCTATGAATGCGTATGTTGCCATTGACTTTAGGAGGAGATGGTTAAGCTCCAGAATTATGAGAAACTGAAAGTCTGAAGATGTTTCAAGAGTGTCAATTAGAAATGTCATCCATTTTATGGGGGAAAAAAGTAAACTTGTTCTGTATTGCCTTTGAATCCTTCTTTTTCTGAAATTCTTCAATCATCTATTCTTGACTTGGCTTTAAAACAGTATTTTCTATTGTTTTATAAGACTTGATTTGGGGTTGTTGGCAGATGTTTGTCGGTATTGTGAGGTTCACTATTTCAGAGTGTTGAGAAAAGGACTGAAAACCCAAATACTTTGGTCCTAATTAGCGGGTATGTTGCTTATCACTACCCAGGGCTAATACTGAATTTCCTATAGCTGGCTTTTTAAAGAGCTATGGAAAAAACCAAGTGCTTTTCTGGATTTAGTAGTGTTATGAGGCAGGAGAAATGCATTAAATCAGTAGTCTGCAACTTTTGTTAACATGCGGGCTCCAGTAGACAATATCCTGTACTTAGTTCTGGCTTGTTCTAAACTTACTTTCCTGTTGCCAAAAACAATGTTGGAAAGCCTTACAGATAATTCTTAATCTTCAGGTCATAGACCAAGACCCTGCTGCCTCAAATTGAGGGTGAAAAAAAAAAAATCTCATCAGAAACAAATCAGTGTCGGAAGAGAGAAGAAAATCACAAACATAATTTCAAGAAGTACACGGAATGCTGATTTTTTTTTTTAATGTAATAATATTGTATATAATACTATCTCTTATATTAATTGGCAGAAATCAGTCTTCTGTAGAGCTTACAGTTGACTCATTCAGATCCTTAAAGGACTGAAGTTTTTTGCTTGTTTGTTTCCAGGCGTACTGGAGAAACTGTAGGAAAATCAGGTTTGAAAACAGTAGAGCCTTACCATCCTCATGAATGGTGTTTTTCAGTATGCAGTGGTCATGCAGATGGTTATGCCGTGGTTGGAATTTTACAACCCTGTTGCGTGTTCTGGAAACAACATTTGAAAGCAGCCATTGATAGCAAATATGCTGGCATCTTCAATGTCAAATACGCTAAGACCCATGTCTTACCAATACTATGACACTACAATTTTGTAAGACTGTCTGCCAGTGCTCTAACTTTTATAGCGTAAACGAGAGTTACGACTCAGTTATAGGTGGAGAAGACCTGCCATAGAATGTATGCTTTGTCCAAGTTGTAAACTCGATCATAAATTTGATTTCTTCCCCTCCCTTAAAACATTCTTCTTTGCAGAGGTGGTGTTTTCAGTGTCAGAACACGAATGCAAATAGGGTAGTGGTAGTGACTAACTGGCTGGTACTAGCCTTGTCATAAGCAGAGCTGAAGGCATGATGCTAAAATCCTGAAAGGTTATAGTAGTGCTGTTGCTGATACTGCATTGGTTGCTGAGTGGTGTAGGTGAGACTTAGAAGAGTAAGAGTTGTTCTGTGCTGAAGACATTCTACTAACAGAAGATTACAAGTCTCTGTGTAAACCCTTAAGTATCCAAGTCTCATTTGAAGTTCACAGTAAAAGGACGCTGTTGTTAGTATATTGTTTTCCCCTGAGACATGAGCTTCCAACCTTGGGACTAGTATAACAAAAAATAACACACTCAAGGTGTACCCTATGACTTGTGTTGTGTTGGGAACAAATGCAGTCCCACTCGTTAAACCTTAACTGATGAACTTTATTTTGGAGTTGTGCTGTTACTTGACTGTATATGTGGAGTTAATATGACCATAATATTAACCACTTGCATGAGGTTGATAGAAAACCTAGTGATACCTTGAAGGAATTCATACTATATTGTTCAACTAGCTAACTTGTGACGTAAGCAAAGAAAACCAAAGGTAAAGTTTGAGTAAACCTTGTCTTCTAAAGTACTTGACTCACGTTAAAAGAATTTATAGTAATGCTGAGCTTTGCACCTTGGCACTGTATGCAATCTGTGTTTATATAAAGTCAGATTAAAAAAGAGAAAAATAATTACATATTAAATTGATAAAAGCGAGGAAATCCTGAGAGTACCCACTGTGTATACGCACCCTTCCACTCCCCTCCCTTCAAGCATGTGCATCAAAGCAGGTCTTTGTGTGCACTGAATCAGGGAGCTGTGTCAAGTTATGCCTGGGCTGGAGGACTCGGTGTCCCAGCACACGGCCAGCTTTACCACTTGTACTGTGAGTCACAGTTGTCCTGTCTGTATTGCAGTCCTCTGGCTTTTCTGTGTAGATGGGACCATGTTATGTTACATCTTCCTTCTCAGCAATACCAGGTGATATCCCAATAATCTTGTCTCTAAATTATAGCAGTATCTTGTATTCGGTCTTGGGCAAAAGTCAATTAATATTGGGAGAGCCCAGTGTAGGTGGGAGTCAAGTGTGTTTCTTTTGTTTCCTATGTGTGTGATCTGTAAATACAGGAAGGCCATTAGTGTATGAGACCTCATGGCCACCCTCTATCTGTTTTGTATGGAATACGGGCAGTGGTGATCAACTTCATCTCTTCTTTAGCTGTTCTTTTTCTGACTTTTTCTGAGGTGTTGTGATGCTTTTCAATCCAGTTAATCGCCTTTTACTGTGTTTCATCACTTCTAAACTTGGGTGGCTTGGTGCTCTGATTACCTTTACGTGTGGAGATGTAACCAAATGCATTTCAAACAGTCCTTCTGGCTTC
>NW_009242621.1:0-3392 GCF_000690835.1 Fulmarus glacialis | reverse complement strand
TTACCCTCCTTTTTTTCTTAGCGGAGGCTTCCCTTCGAGATCACTTGGGGAGGGAAGAGCAGGATCAGCTAAATGAAATCTGCTTTTCTCCTTCCAGGCGGTTCAGTCAGCTTAGTAGACAGTGATATAGGCTGCTGCCAGCTCTGATGGTGTTCACCATGGCAAGTTCAAGTTTAGCTGAAACCTGGAAAGTTCAAAGCAGTTTCCTTTTACTAAAGAGAACACTGTCTGCCACAATGTACAGCTAATGTACATCACAACTTTACATGTGTTTTTTCCAAAATACCCTGGTCTGCATCTACCTTCCATCCTTTTCCCAAGAAGAAGTCACAGAGGAATCTTCCTAATAATTTGGGAACAAACACATCAATCCATCTGTCAGCAGTTCTGACCAACACGACAGAACGGAAAGAACAGCATGAAGTGGAAGCAGCATAGCCAAAATAAGTGTTAGTCTAAAGGGCATGAGTGGTACATCCCCATGGAAACATTTTTACATCACTTGCCATCTGAAGCAAAGAAGTGTTTTTTTTTCTAAAAGCCAGCTGCTATTTTGCAAAACAGAGCGGTCATGATGTGAATTCCCATACCCATTTTAGGTCTAATCAGTGGCCAAAACAGGGTGATACACAAGGCATTCTGCACTGTCCCCTTTTTTACGTATTTTGTAGTGAATAGAATGAAGAGGTTCCAAATTTGGATACCTGGCTCAGCCAGGTCTGAAGAATATTCAGCAGAACACCAGTAGCCATGGAAATGGACTAAAGGGAAGCTTGCAAGTCTTGTGGAAAATCATTCAGAGAACAGACTAGCAGGCAGGACGTCTGCAGTCTTTCAAAGGACTAACAAAAGCTTATCCAAGCTTTTGTGCTTTGCACATTGCTATTGTGCAGTAAGAAAACACACTGGGAAATGTCCGAATATGACATTCAGAGATGTTTTGCATTAACTGGGACCTATGCTGAGATTGCTAATGCCTAGAGAAGGTGATAACCCATAGGAAAATGCATGATAGTTGTACCCTATGGGTTATCAGCTTCTGCCTAAGGAGCTGATTAGAGAACACACAAAGGGAAGCTTGGCGTGGGCCTTTCGGATTCAGCCAGCTGGATCCTGCTGGGACATTTTTGTCACCGATATGTGATGGCATGCTGTGACATGCTCTTTGATCTTGACACCCTGTTGGAATAGAACATGACAGTACCCGTATGAAGGGACACTTTGACTGAAAATACTAGAGTGAGCTGGGGTGGTGGGAGAGGCAGACTCTGGAACAGTCACTACGAATATTCATCCTCGGACGGAGGAGGACTTGGTGGTGATCCCTGTAGAGCAAGTAGTGGCCTCTGAAAGATGCATGCACTGGAAAGAGAAAGCATCCAGCAGCCAATTTACATCATTGCCTCCTGGAGCTTCCCCAGTGGAAGGATGCTGGACAGCAGGGTATCTTTCCTTAGCTTCACAATATTGATAAACTGTCAAAGCTGGTTCCCAGCAGAGTCCACAGCACAGTGCTGATAAGATTTGACATGAACAGATCTGCTACAATCTGGGAATCCCCAGGACCTCTAGGAACTCAAATGTAGGCACTCCATCTGTGAATTTCAAAACACAGATCATTATACAGAAAATAAATTGTAACAGCTTTATGACCGTAAACAAACTGCTTCTCTGTTTTGTCTTATCAGGTAGCTATGGCTGAGATTCAAAGCGACACCAGTAAATCAACACTAAGGCAAGTCTGTAGCTTCCAAGGCTTCCATTATTTTCTTTAAACTTTTGCTCCTAACCTGGGTCAGACTCTGCAAAGCATCATCCTGACAGAAGAGTTCTGCTGGGGCGGTGCCATGCAGGGGACAAGGGAGGAGGCTGGGGTAGCTCCCAAGATGATGCAAAGCTCTGGGAAACCGGCCTTCATTAACTCTGCTGGGCATGAAACTGCTGTGTTTATTAAACTTGCTGTTGGCTACATTGGAGGAGGAAATCTCATGTTGTTTTCTGGCTCAAAAGTGACAAAGCCTTCCTCTGGTGAGAAAAAAAAGATTGCAGAGTTTTCAGAGAAAAATGTGAGAGCTTCTGAGGACACACAGCAAGCCCTGGTTTCCTCCCAGATGCAAAAGCAAATGACATTTGTCCCTTAGCATCAATGTGGCTGTATATAGGGAGAAGTCAGATATGTTGAAGATCTTGCATTTCCCTTTTTCAGTGAAAAATATGGATATCATGCCATTAACATGGAACCAAACTGTGCTCTCTTCCTCTGAAGGGATGGGGCCGGTCCCCATTGCCTTTTAGAGGCACACCCTCTCCTTCTGAAGCCTGAATGTGCTGCGGGGATGGAAGGTGCATACTCTGAGCCTCTCAGAGCCCTTTGTGAAGAAACGACTGCAGTTAATTTGGGTTTGGATTAATTGGAGGTTTCAGCATGGCCTCTGCTCTCCCAGGCTGGCTGTATTCAGTCCATGAGGGTTTCGGAGAAGTTGTAAAAGGGAAGAACTTTTCATGAAACTAATTGGCCAAAAGATTTCCAGGTCCTCCCTGGAAATATTTGGGCTCCTTTCACAATAGAAATACCATGTCCTTTTCCTTCTCAGTGGCTCTGTTTGTACAGACAGCTCATCCAAGAAGTAGTTATTTACACTGCCCTGTCACACAAGCTACAACTCACACCCAGGATTAGCTCTGACAGTGGTAGTGCTCAGCACTTGTTTGAAAACTGAGAGAGGTCAGATCTGGTCTGCCACTTTTCCACCGTGTGGGAGAAATGCCAAAGAGTGCCTTTCAGAGCGGGGATAATGGGCTTAAAGAAGCTTGTGACTGAGAAGGTAATGGCCAAGGGAGGTGCTGCAAATGGAGAGCCAGTGTGAGGCCAGATCCTGCCGGTTGAGATAGGAGGCTCTACACGCAGAGCCTGCACGTAGAGGCTACAGACGTATAGCCTCCATTGGGTGAGGTGAGAGCCTCAGGTAGTAAATTTTTTTCCTGGGCAGAAAGGGTGGGAAAGTGGGAGGAAGAGGCAGTGAATGTGGTCAGTGACACTGGATGGACATGGAGGCTGAGATGAGCATACAGTTTATTATTTTTCTTAAAATTTGCCAAATTTTCTCCTAGCTACTTGCCTTTAGTTCTCCATTCTCCTTCACGCTTTACGTGTGTGTGTTAGACGTGTGTTAGGCTACATGCATGAACTGTAGACAGCTGAAGTGGAATGAAAGGAATCCCATTCATGTATGTATGGCTTAAATAAAAAAAAAGCATCTAAAGTCCGTAATTGATAACTTGCACTATCAAAGCCCCTATGTCAGGTCCACACAAAGCAGCAGGTCCATCAAGTGATGTCCCTTTCTTCTACTTCTTTCTTCCCTGTGTTCCCCAGGGCTCAGTTTTGGGGC
>NW_009242620.1:0-3472 GCF_000690835.1 Fulmarus glacialis | reverse complement strand
TTTTTTTTCAGTTGGAATGCAATTTATTTTACATAGTATCTTTAATACAAACTTCCTCCTAAATCACTTAGAAAAACTCTATGCAAAGCAGAACCCGTATTACACTTAGCAGAAAAAAAGGTGTAAAGACAGGGTTTAAAGAATAAGTGAGAGCATTGACACATCTGGGCAATAGGAAAAGGGTACAGAACATAAAATATTTATCTTTTTGCCAAGTTTATTTAATTTCCAAGTTGTAAAAAGAAGGGAAGCTTATGAGGCTGAAAAGTTTAAGCAGTTCCAAAAGGTAGGCACTGTGGAAAGAAGTATGTTGGTCGTACTGTGATAAGGAGTAAGAAACAGGAAGGCACTGAAATGAGCACAGGGGAGAAAACAAGACAAAGATAAGATGTTTGAATTTCTCCTTTGTGCCAGGTGGAGAACAGGATATGCAAAGAAGCTAATTGCAGCTTTTGGATTATGGAGTCTATTCAGGACCTACTGAAGTCAAGCAAAGCTCTACAGTTGTAAGAAATACACTTACCAAAGGATGCTCACCAGTGAAGAAATGCCAGAGGGCAGGGATTTTAGCTGTTTAGCTTCTCATTGGTTGCTGTAGGAAAATGGTGTTGGTATTGGCCAAATGCTAGGGTCTGAGTGCTCAGTGTGGCTGCTGTAGGGCTAAAGAGAAGAGACATTCTGGTTCCCAATCCCAAGACAGGCTAGAACACCTCCATGGAGATTTAAAGCAAGTTCTGTTACACATTAAGAAGCCCAAACACTTCTGGGCTCAGTGAAGCACCTCTAATGATTCTCCCACTTGAGCCTGGGACTACTTTACATAATACTGCTGGAACAGCTAGGAAAAATTCCCTAGGAGAAGCCCAGGCAAGAGGAGAATTCCTTCATACAAGCACAGTGAAAGGCTGCAATAGCAATATTAGGCATACCAAGAAAAGGTTAAGAGGTGTGAGAGGTCTGGCAGAAGCAGGAGAAAGCTGAATCAAAGTACAAAACAAACTGGTTTGTTAACATCTGACTGAACCTCCTTCAGCAGCACAACAAATTATAAATAAGCAGAATAAAATTGCTGGAATAATCATAGAATCAGAGACATCAACCTGAAGTCTAGAAGGCACAGTATACATAAAGCAGTCTGAAACATCTCCATATTTGACCCTTAGGAGGACTGACACTTTACAGAAAGTACATGAACTACCCCAACCCAATAAGCTGCAGTGCAATCTCGTGTTCTGCCTTTATTAGCGCAGGGCAAGCAGGCAAAAATAACAGCAAGTTGCAGAGAGACATAGTGTCAGCAAGGCAAAACAGCTAGAGTGCACAGTAAGTGCGGGGTGTGCATGCTAGAGCTGTGTTTTAATCCTCTCCACACACTGTTTATAGACCCTGAGCAGCAAACTCTGGACTATGAATTGTACTTCATAAGCCCTGCACCAGTACAGGTGCTGCAGAGCCTTTTCTAGATGAATTCACTACTGACTTACTGCGTGTCTGTGGTCTGATAACAACTGGGCAGAGATTATCCAGGTCTGCCCAGCCATGTACAGTGATAGCTAGAACTTCAGTGCCAACCCTTTTTCTGGTTTTAGCTTTTCTTTCTACAGACAATTTTATTTTTCTTGCTTTTGAACATTGGAATCTTCCCCTTCTGAAATGTCAGACCTTTCCCTTTGCTTCATTTGGTTGAAACAAACATAGATTTCCAAATTGAAAAGTTTCATCTAGACACAGTTCACCATTGAACTACATTTTCTCATGTTCCAGGGAAGTGGGAGCAATTAATCCCTTTCCTCCTTTGTGGGCTGGGGCAGATTAAGTCTCTCCTGTGATTTCCATGCTGCAGCCTTGCATCACGAGGCACAAGCGGGATGCCTGAACTGCAACTTCCATAAAGCACTGGGGCAGCTAAAACAGACGTATAGTTACTGGTACCTGCCCCAAAGAATAATATTTGATCTGACTTGACAAATGAACACAACTCAGAACGGAATATTTCTTTACTCCTGCTTTAATTTTCACGTGGAAAGATCTGGCTATTTTTAAGACTAAGCCAGAAGCAAAATTTTTTTTGACAAAAATTTTTCCCACCCTGGGCTTATTAGAAATTGTCCATACCTGTTTCCCATGTAATAAAAATGATCTTTTCTGATCACCTCTGCTACTGTTATGAACCAATACTGGGCAATATTTCAATCATTCCAATAGCAGCCTGCAATGCTGTTTATCTTTCATCTTCTGCGGTGGGGACATCCAGTCCCTAATTTCCATTAATTGGGTTGTTCAACATCTTTATATTGCTGGATTGAAGTCAAAATCAGCTTGCTGTTCTGAGGTCTTTCTAAAAATGTGACTACAGATCTTTAGTTGTTTGTTTTCAGTCAGCTTCAGAAAACTGATGTGTGCTGCCTTATTACCTGAACTTCTTGTTGACTTCCAGGTGTTGACCTTCTGTCACTGACAGTACTCTTCTCCTTTGCAAGGTCCTCCTGAACTGCTGAATCTGTTGAAATAAACTCATGAGATTTTCATATTCATGTATGCATTATGCAGGTACTTAACTTCATGCCCCACTAAAAATGTGTTAATTCACACTCTTTTTGTTGGCATTGTACTAAAATACTTACTTGATGAAGACCTGCTTTATGAAGAATCTGGGTTTGTTTTCTTTTAGAAAAAAAAAGGTATTGCTTTTCTTCCCACCCCAAGGTTGAAGCTTGAAATGGCTCTTTTGTTATGTATTCATTCATAAATTTTTTTTTCTGATCCTTGAAAACAATTCTAACCCTTTCCGTATTTCCTTCAACTGCATGGCATCTCCACTCCAATCTACAGAACAGACTACAATTCTTCATTTCTTTTGTCATCAAAAGAGAAGTCAAAGTAGAGCAGCAAGGAAAAAGCTAGAATGAATGAATAAAATGGTTTGTGGATATATAATTTTCTATTTGTTACCATTTCCCAAAATGTACCCCAGATATGGAGAGTGCAGTCAGCCCGAATCAAGCTGTAATCTGTCACACTACGCATTAAAGTTCTAATAAATGATACAAAATTTGATAAAGAGCATAAGAAAAGCTTGAAACAGAAGAAAAGGATGAATACAGTAAGAAATCAAAAGTTAATGGAAGAAATAAAACCTTTGAGCCCCAGAGGGTTTATTTGGGGTAGAAGGAGGGAGGTGAGAAAGGAGGAGAACAAAAGATAAATAAAAGACTGCAAGGGGGAAGGAAAATGGTGCTCTGCTTTCATTGGGAATACTTAAATGCCTCACAAGATGAGCAGAGCATTAGGAGATGAAAACCTAAAGGGCAATATAATCCCAAAGGGGAGGACTAGTTTCAAAAGAAGGTTTATTAAAACTTAGCTTGCTTTGCATAATGTCAGAAAAAGAAATACAGTGAAACTCTAACCTTTTTTCCTTTTCAACTTTCAGTTCCTTTCCACTCTTTTTTTCCCTATGATCGCTTTCCCT
>NW_009242619.1:0-3424 GCF_000690835.1 Fulmarus glacialis | reverse complement strand
ATGATTCTATGATTCTATGAATATTTGCCTCTTATACAAAATGCCTAACCAGCTTTCTATGATTACCTTTGGTTCCCAAAACATGAGATTTTTGATGTCATAAAAAGTAAGCCTTTGTGAATAGTAACCAGTGGTCCATGAGCTTGTTTAACTTCGCTGTATGCTTCAGGTTTGTATTTATGTTTGAGGTCAAATATGTGGATCTTTCTGAATGTAGTGTAAGGTTCCCCAACATCTGGGAATAGATCTGTGAATTTCTGTGTCTACCTGGTTGCCACCAAGTTTTCCTGCCTTATTTCTTTTTGTACTGCTCAAGTACAAAGGTAATATTTTATTTAGGCAAAGTATCTATCAGGGAGTAAATTTATGTCATAGCAAATTCTTGCTCCCACCATGACATTATCTTTGATTGATCTTACATTGATATGTTTCTGACTAATGAAGTTCCTGTTCTAAATTACAAAGCAATTTAAGAAAACCTTTTGACTTCACTGATTTATATCAAAGACTTTATTAGTATTATGTTTTTAATACCTGTCCATTAACAGTCTTCAAGCAGAATTTTAACATGTAGGTCTTGCAAGAATCTATACAGGCAGATATTAAAATGTCCAAAAATAAATCATGTAGATCTAGGAGTAAGTGCAGTATGTTCTTAAAACCTGACTGTGTCTTGCATATTAATGGATTGTACCTTGATGGTCTACCAAAAAGGAAAAGACACTGTGATTAGTAGCAGTGATATAGAATACAGTAAGTAACAATGACACATTCTCCATGCCACAACTCCTCAGAAGCTGTTTGTCATTTCCCAACAATGGAAAATTGTCATCAGATGAGACAGTCTAGACAGTTTGAACAAATCCATGAAGACTAGGAGAAGGTAGTGTTTTGTCCTAAGCACCTGGACTTCAGAATTACTTTGCTAAATTCTCCCAATTTGATTTTCTGAAAAGAGTTATTGTTTTGCATTGTTTTTTTCTGGACAAGTCAGAACTATGGTGTCAGAAAATGTTGTTTCTTTTTTCTCCTATTTCATAATCCTACGTGAATCTTTAGGTGCAGATTTTACACTCACAATATTCTTTCAAATAGAGTCTTCTGAAGGTTCATTGTATAGACTTTTCAGGGAGAAAAACAGTTCTGATGGTGAAGACTGCAGTCTTAAACATTCCTAAATTACTGCTCTCTACTGAAAAAAATAGTTTATTATAATTGAAGTTAATGGAATCAAATTAAGAAGAAAATACTTTAAAATCTTAAAATAGCAATATGAAGTATTGTAACACTACATTTGGATATACTTTTTTTTTTTTTAATATGCTAAATAGCCCAATAGACATCTCTGCTCAGTGAACTTCAGGATACAAATAGCAGTGAATGATGCCTCTGAAGTTAAAAGCACTGTCCAAACTGCCTGGGAAAATCTGGTAACACTATAGGTGCAATTATGTATTACCGAAAATAGTGATGCTAGTTCCCCCTTTTTGACATTCACATTCAGCATATTCACAGTCAAATATTTCTCCAAAATAATTACCTGCTAAATCAGGGATAAATCTCCCTGAGGGCTGGTTTTTTTTTCTTTTTAAAATGTAAGGACTAATGGGTTGTTCAATGTTGGCAATGGATGCAAAAGTGTATTCTTCTTCCTAAATAGTACATATGCCTTGTATAATGCATTTTAATAAAAACATAAGGACAGACTGCTCTTTATATGTTTTTAAAGGTTGTCTTTAAGGAAGCTGGGAGAGTAGAGACAGGCAGCAAGCAAACTCTAAAATTTGCTTCACTCTCAGACTAAGTTTCCAACTGGAGATGGATATTGCCTTGACTCTGTACAAAGTTAACTACATCAGCTATGGGGATCTGTTGAAGATACTGGGTTGCTTTGTTAGCTGCATTGCTCCAAGGCTTTCTTTTTCTCTAGTCCTCCGTATAGCAAGAACTATTGAAAATTTCACTTTTTATGCAGGTTCCTTAATGCATATTTGACCAATAAGAACACTAATGCAGTCTCGGGCTATGATGTTTTTCCAGCGAAGTTCATACAAGTATAGCCAAAGCATAACGTCCTGCAGCTTTTAGTCAATCTTATAATTTTGACTTCTGCATTTTTCTTTTGCCTTTGGGCAGTCCATTATCCACGGACATTATCCATGTGGCTTTTAGACTCGTAATATCTAGGCACAGTGATGTACAAAAGAACAGCATTAATTTGTGCTCGGCAGGTCTCTTCTGTGTTCCTATCTCGAGGGCACAAGCTAGCACAGTACTAATTCCAGCTTAATTTTTATGATGAAATTTCATTCTCAGGACTTAACATAGTTATCCCAGACTGACAAAAAGCTGGGGTTAATAAACTTCACTGCTTTGAAGGTTTCAGATTTATTATATTGGAATCGATATACTTTAGCAGACCTTATGAGTCAGTTACTACAAGTACTACTCCAGCAAAATGCTGCAATTGAGAAGTGTGTGTATGAAACCTGTTCTCAGTGAACATGATGGCAACACTTATTGTGGGCTGTAATATGTGGGCATCTCTTTAAACAGACTGCAGTGAAATATGGATCTTGGGAGCTGCCAGTGCTTTGAGAGGATGATCTTGGCATATGCTTATGAGATCATTAGTCACACCAAAATTTTCATGAGAGGAAGCTCTATAATTGTACGAGATTTTTATCTTAGATGAGTACAGAATTTGAGAAAGCTGATGATTCATTCTGATACCAAGGAGGCAGGAAAAAAGGACATCAGTCTTTGTTTTTTGCAATGTTTTCTATGGCAAGAAGCAGGCCCAAAAAGCCAGTTTATGGCACAGCGAGAAGTAAGAGATTTAGTCACTACCTGATAATTATGTTTTTTGGCAATGTATTACACTAGCTTCGTGCTTCTGGGCTTCTGCTGCTCATCCAGAGAAGCATGAAAATAATTACTTTTTCCTCCTTGAAGTTTTACTAGAAAAGTGTTGCCAACCTGGTTTTCAAAACTTCCAGAAGTTTTGGGAGAGAAGGCTAGGACATTTGGAAGACTGCCTGCAAATTAAATAATAGCACAAATTCCAGGTACGTAAACAAGGGACACAAACACACAAAGATTCATTTGGAGTGCTGCAGCTTTTCTGAATGCACTTGCCCATCCTTAAGACTGAGTTATTCACAATTTTAGGTGGAACTGAGCTAAAAACAGAGTTTACATCTCCAAATAGTTCTAACATGAGATTTTAACCTGGTTCTTTGTCCCTGTAATGAATGGAAGGAAAATACAGATAAAATAAACAGGACGTTTGGGATGTCGTAAATTCAGACCCACATGTTGTGATCTAGCTCTAGGAGTCGCTAAGGAGTCTTAACTCCTTTCCCTGTGAATGACTTGTGTGACCTGTGATCGACTGAGTGTCGATCTGCTCGAGGGTAGGAAG
>NW_009242618.1:0-3465 GCF_000690835.1 Fulmarus glacialis | reverse complement strand
GAAAGAGATTTTTCTGAAGGGGAGAAAAAGATGGAAAAAAAGCAAGGAGAGGAGACAAAAATCCCGAAGTTGGGAAAGGTTAGTGGTGACTCATGGCTATCAAGAATCCAGCATGCTGGGATTAGTGTTTAGAATAGGGTACACAGACATGGTGATACTGTTGGGAACGCAAAAGTCCTGTCTATGCTTCTGTCAAAGACAATGGCAGTTTTGCTTTTGAATTTCACAATAAGGTTATAGGGTGGAATTTCCCAGTTCACCAGTATGACATGGAGCACCAGCATGCTGATTTTCAGCTTTTGAGAGAAATGAAATGAGAGCACCCTTTCTATCCAGATGTTGCATGGTGTGTGTCACCAGGTATTTAGGCACCTCTCTTGACCTGCTAAAAATGAAGATTCTTTTGTGTGTAATGTACTTGCTACAGCACCCTGCGTGAGGTGCATAAGGTCTATGGAATCACGGAAGTGATTCTAAGCTAGAGGAAACTGATGGCTGTGTTCCCATTGCTGTCCAGAAGGTTCATGTCTATCCTTTCACACAGTAGGATACAACTCTGTCTTGGGATAGGTCAGGCCAAGAGTGCTTTAGACCACTCTGTACAATTTATTTGCTTTCATTGTCTGTTCCTCTTCTTTTTTTATATTTTTACAGGGCTCTTATTCTAGGTTTGATCTGATTTTTGTCTAATTGACGGGTTCAATTATCCCCCTGAATATGACTGTCACTTACTCAGCAACAGAGGTTGTCAGGCGTCTTTTTGGAGGGGGGAATGAATGTCATGTTTCCATCCTCTCCTTCCCCCTCCCCTATTCTCTTTGGTTTGTTTCCACTCTCAGGTTTGTTTTATTGTGGATTCAATTTGAAAACAGTAAAATAAAACACAGAAACTTCAGCTAATGAGACAGCAGGAAAGGCTGAGCTGCAGTGCAGCTTATTTTAATGGATTCCCTTTAGCAAGGACTATCGCTGTCAGAGCTCTACCCTGAGCCCTCAGACTGGGGCAATGTGATTCTCTTCTGGGTCTTTCTGTAAGATCACTGGAAGATGCTGTCACTACCAGGAAAGGAGGTCTTTGAGACTCACCCTTTCAGTGCACCAGGAGCACCTAAACCAGCCAGAAGCTATTTATATCTTGGCCATAGCTAATGTGCCAGCTTGCTTTGGGATAAAAAGCACATTGAGAAATATAATGGCTAGAAGGCATCCCTCATCCAGCCCTTCCTGGTCCAGTGTACCTTGAAGCCTGTGCCTGCCCGCTTTACAGAGCGGGGGCCCTGGAGAGCAGTGTCTTTCTCCCTGTGGGCATCTGGAGAGGAGGGAGATGAAAGATGCAGAGAGCCCAGGAATTGCCATTGTTCCCTCCATTTACTTCCTAGAGGGCAATGAGCACAGCTAATGGCATCTTGATATTTAAATCAGGCAGGAGTTGAAGCATCTCAATTTTTACTAGGTCTCTGACATTTCAGAGAGCTGTTGTTGAGTAAATGCTCAGGCGACTAGCTGATGAGGTTTAAGTACCTCCAGCTATGCTAAGATCATTGCCCAAGCTCAGTAGTCTAATGACAGCTGGGGCATGTCTGTCTGAGCTGCTTGTCTTAGCAAGGCAGTGCTAGTGATCTTCTTGGCATGGGGAGCAGCTGTCACCAGAAAAGACTCTGTTCCTTGCCCTTAGTGGTGGAAATACAGGAGATGTTTTGCTAGCTGCTTCCTTCCACCATGCTGAATTCACACAAACTAAGAGCAGCTTCCCCAAGGCAGCAGCCCACCCCAGCATGGCTCGCAAAGGGATCTCTTTGTTTCTGAATGCTGTTGAAGAGGCTCTGTTTTAGGAGTTATTCGAGTCTTTGAAAAGGAGAGAGGGGTGGTGTGAAGGCAAAAGAATGAGCACTGAAATCTGTGCAAGGGCCTTGGCTTCAGTGCTCTCAACATTTCCATATGCCTCATAATTAAATTGTACGTAAAAGTAAGGAGCTGACTGCTTCGCTAATAGCAGCGAAAGGAGGCAATCATGTAACTTCCATCTGTCTGCAAATATAGTTTATGGTGGAAATACATTAGCAACCTGGAGCTGTGTGCCAGGCTCAATTAGACTAAACAGGATCAAAGGGCACCCTGGGTAATAAATATCCTTGCAGAATCAAGCCAGAGTCTTTCTATTTATTGCTAGAGGAGATAATAATCATTAGTGAGTAGAAGTGAAATCCAGCAACCAAAGAAAGCTCAGCTTGGGAAGGGGGTGACATTATATTAGAGGGTAAGAAAACATGTCTCCGCTTCCTAGGATTATAGGCAGGCTGGTGTTATTACCTAGATTGCCTTTTGTATTCCACTGGAGTTTGGGAAAGGAATATAGCCCATATATCGATAGTGAGACTGTAACAGGAGAGAGGTGGCAAAGGTAATTGGGGAAGTGTTTAAAATGTACACTAGGTAATTGAAAGCTAATATCAAATCCTAGTTCAGGCACAGAAGAAACTCTCTTCTAATGAGGCAAAAGGTGAAAGGAGATTGATTTGTATTGCTACTCCCAGAGAATTGCTTTGCTCTACTGTTTTTAGGTGCCTCTGTGTGTGTGCATACATGCTCACGCTTTTATTGGTGTGTGCTCACGGATAACATTACCAAATCAGCAGCAAACCTTTTGTGACATATTGCCTATAGAAACATATAATACCAATTGTGTCTATTTGGTCATGGCCTCGTAAAAATGCTGAACTAAATCCTCTTCTACTTCAACAGCAAATAGAGGAAATAAAAATATTTTAGTATCAAGGCTTGCTTTCCATCAAATTTTCTCCTGCTCTTAAAAAACTAACCAGCAGCAAAAACTACCTAAAGGAAAGGAGTATTTTCTGAAGATGAGCCTCTTATGCTACCTGAATGTGGATTCAATGATCCAGTTACTCAGGCAATGCTTTTTTGCTCTTGTAATAGTTACTAAGGGAAGCACGTTGCTGTGATATTTCACTGCCTATTCTAGCTTCATTCTTCCCTGGGACTGAATTTTTGGAAGACGTCAGTAGAAGTATTAAGGCAACTAATCAAATGACACTATTTTAGCAGCTTTTTCTCTCAAGAGCTGAGCGAGACTTTTTCAAGACTGCTTAGGTGATGACAGGGCACAACTTGTCTTGCCCCAGAATGTCATATGGCAGTAAGCCTCTTATATTGGGTCATCCCTATGTTCATGAGGTGTCATGTTAACTATTTAAGACAATTCTGTGATGTGATCCGCTCTGCTCTCTGTACAGCTTCCTGCATTGCTTGACTGAAGCCACACAGAAAAGTGGCAGAACGCAGTGCCAGGATGGAAAAGTGCAGCCCTGTCATAAGTGCCCAGTAAGTCAAAGGTGTCAGTGTGACTTTCAGGGAGCACCTGCTTATGTTGACCACAAGATATTTTCCACTGCTGCAGCCTTTTTTTTAAGGCCTGCTGTTGTGGTTTAACCTGGAAGGCAGCCA
>NW_009242617.1:0-3137 GCF_000690835.1 Fulmarus glacialis | reverse complement strand
CCAAACTATTCTATGATTCGATGATTCTATATCAGACATGAACACTAAACCATAAAAAGCAAATTTCTATTTGAATTTCTAAAGTTGTTATCTGAGAACAGCATCAAGCAAAACAAGAATTTCCAAGTCACTCTCTATAAGATGCACTTTAAACCTGAATTTCATAATTGGTTTTTTTAACCTTTTATGTCCCCAGTGCAATTAGTATTTCAAAGCTGAACTATTAGCTACACAACATTCATACAGTCTTCTGTATCTACACAAGGCATTTACGGCGTATCAGTATTCCATTAGCAGAGATAAAAGTTTTATAAACTGCTCCCCACCGAGGGAACAATGAATATTTTATCTAGTGCCATCACACAAATAAAATAGTATTATCACAGTAACCATCATAACTGAAATAACAAATGTGTATGAAAGGTGAATGTGTCCGTTGATAGATGCCGCTGTTGTTAGAAGAAGAAATACTGCACACAGTTCTTGTATAAAAGGGAACCACAGGATAATTTAAGAACCTTGCATGCATTTAGAAGAAAATGTTATATCACTTTCTAAGAAAAATGGACTAGACTAATACATACATTATTCCACGAGCTTTTTTTCACAGCCTTAAAAATTAAAATATATAGTAAACGAGTCCACCAAAGCTTGCTGTATTGAAGCTTTAAGCTTGCTGTATTGAAGCTTCAAATTTATTTTGAAGCTAGGTGACAAACTCATGGTATATTAAAAAATTATCTACAGTTTAAACAGAATTTGTGAGTCAAACAGCACTCTCATGTGAACAGGACCACAAGACAACAGCCTACAGAAGACCCCATCTTGCCAGAACTTGCTTCCTGTGTGTCATTAGTGTGTTATTTTCCATTCTTTACATCAGAACGTAATTAAATCCTCAACTCACAAATTTTGAGACAACAGTACGATGTTTTTATTTTTAAAAACCTATTTGCAACTCCAAAAGTGACAGAGAGAATTGTCTGCTATAAGAGAAAGCAGTGCTGCACTCTCAAGTCTGCAGATGAATGACTCTGGTGCCTTTGCTGCTGCTGACAGCTTTTTGAGGAAGCCTTGTTTTGCTCCTGAAAAAAATCAACAGGAATACAACAAGCCAACTCCCAAAGATTGGCATTTGTTTGTAGGGTGGGAAGTCTTACATTTCCCTTCTCGTCCACTATTCATGGAATAAAGACAGACACACATGCCAAGCGTCCACTAAGCCGAAATTCATATAGAAGGTACAGCACCTTGCAGTCACCAAAATTGTCTAAGGATTGCTTTTTTTCTACCTTTCTAGTCCTGTTTTGGGCTACTTTTCATCACTGTTTCATTTGATGCTCACGGGAAGGGTCATAATTTTTCATAGCTACTGCCCACAGTAACATGACATGTGATCAATCCCTGCAGCATGAAATTACAGATCCAGGAGGGAATTGAAAGGAAAAGTGAGAATTCTCTAAACAGTGAAATAAATCAAGCAAAAGCCAAGCCACTCCTACTAAGCTAAAATCTTACCAGAAACATACTCATACTTAGCAATATCCTATGGGAAGCCCATATCGAAGCAGCTCAGCACACATTCTGCAGTAGAGAAGTTACGCCAGCTTTAAGCCACTTGCATACCTTTTCAATTCCTGGTCTTAGTCTATGGCAAAAGACTTAAAAGCATACAACCAAAACCAAGCAAAACGCCCACACCTTAAGCACCCTCACCGCTGCAGCCTGCGGCAAACATTAGTGCCAATATTACATCCTCTGTCCTCAACCCTCTCTCTAATGTTTTCTTTCTGCCTCTGCGCTGTCTTCTCCTCTATACTGCTCACCCTTGGGGACCTTAGGATTTTAGGACTTTTTTTTCAGCTGTGGCCTGAACAGAGCCAGGACATTGCCCCTGCCCATGACTGTCTGTTTCACTGCTAACACACCTCCTGGTCCACGTGGCCTAGCCCTCTCCCACATGGTGCCTGGGCATGGCTCAGCAAATAACCGAGCACACAGGCTGTTCCCAATCGGCAACACGGAAGAGGCGAGCCTGCAGAGGAAGGGCAGGATAGAGGTTTTTGCCATGCAAGTTGAGCTATGCCTCTTATCCTCAGGACAAAGAAAGGGGCCCTAGTGCTATTAAATTCAGAAAAATTGACATAGCCCTTTGTATCTATCCCCACTCTTACCTGCTGTAAAAAACCAGGTTATTACTCTAAACCACTGTAATGCCCTACTGAAAAATGCATTTCTGCTTGAAAAATGGTGTGAAAACAAACACAAACAACTCTGGCCACATAGGTATACCAAGCCAGCTCACTGGTATACTTCAAAAAATACACTGAACATGACCATTTGGTAAATGATGCAACTATAATGGCCCTAAAAGCTTGGTGCTCCATCAGTAATGGTTATAGATTATAGAAATCTCTCTACATAACCCACTCATTCTAGATTTGCATGGAGCAGAAACCTACCATGTGAGGAAAGAGTAGGCAAATGAGCTTCCAAACCCTTGTGTACCAAAGGTGGCTTCTGGGAACTTTCCCCAGTGTATGACAAAACCCATTTCTGGTTCTGGTTTCAAGTTGAAGTTTGTATATATTATTTCTTTTAAAGAAGAAATTCCATGTACACAAAGAAGTAGAAAGCAAACTTTCACTTAGGACACGTGGGAGTTAGGAATTCCTCAGTCTGCCATCAGTAGTTCAAGAACACCTGGATTTAAATGCTAACAGAGGATGAACAAAAACTAATAATCCAGTTGTGAGCTCAGGGACTGCTGTTTCTTGAAGAAGGAGCTTGTGTATGAAAAGAGAGGAGAAACAAGAAAGGTAAGAGACTTTACTATATCATACTGCTTTAAAATACTGGAAACAAATCAACCTAGAATTAGCTGTCTGCCCAGCAAGGACTTCAGTGTACCTCCTGACTAGGAATATTGCACTGGTTTCTGGTGGTATTTCAACTACAGCAAATATACCCACACCCTGTTTTGATACAACCACCACTCACTGTGGGCCAACCTGCCCTTGAGTAGAACAAGGGGGACTGGGCAGGTACTGTGGGACATCTGCGGCATGCTGAGTCTCCTCAAAAGGACACCCTGTGAGCACCTTCGCTGGGCATCATAGAATCATAGAATCATTAAG
>NW_009242616.1:0-3410 GCF_000690835.1 Fulmarus glacialis | reverse complement strand
CGGCCGCCAACTGGATTTAACTCCTTTCATCACAACTCTTAGGGCCCAGCCACAATGTTGTCTAATTGTAGACAATTAAAAGATCTACACCTAATCTAAAGTAGGTTTCTAGATCTACTCTGCCATCAGTGGAGTGCAAGAGTCCCATACGTAAACCATCCCTTCTTAAGATGGATGTCTAAGAATATGAATATACTGCCCAGTCCTTGAAGTTACTATAGATAAATTATGCAAGAAGCTGGACTCCTCGTTGCTGATGTTGGGTGAGATGAGTTGTACCCAGAATGGAGAAAATTTGAATGTGAATCAAAACACAGGGTGTTAAAATGAAAAAAGAGCCTGCTGTAGCAAAACATGAGTAAATGGTGAAAGCTGTCTGCCACCCTGAAGACAGAAAACTACACAGGAGTACAGTCCTGCCCTCTCCAGGTGGCTGAACCATAGAGCATTTTTATGACTCTACTTAAGGGAAACGGTCTACTGATTCAGTAACAAAGTTTGTGCCGTCTGATGCCAAGGTCCTCCAGACACCTCAGCAGAATACCTCTGGCTACGTCAATCCTCAGCTTCCAGAGGTTTCAATAGGGGACTGATGTACTCACAGGTAACGGGATTCAGCATCTAAAGCAACATATATAAATAGATTTTCACAGTCTTCAACAGGCGCTACATCAGGACCTAACTCTTAGCTTTATATCTTAAGAGAGAATTTTCCTTTTTCTGGATGGGACTATGCCAGGAGGATTAAGCTCCGACTTTGCTGGTTTGGAAAGAGATTATGTCCTTGACTTGATGTCACTATTTTCTTTCCCCCTAATTAAACAGAAAACTCAGCACAGGGGTAAGAATGAGAGAGAGAGCAAGAGGGAGAGAGAAAAGAATTAAGGAGAAGCTGACCGGAAAAGCCAAGCAGTTCAAGTCTTTTAATTTAGTATTTAAAAGCTTTTCTGTGAGTCTGCTTCTCAGAGATACGACTGTTAAAGAAAATGGATTTTCCTACTTGCAGCCAACCACAATATATGTACATATTTATACACACCCACAAGCGCACACACACAAATGTACAGAGAGGAGGAGGAGAAAAATTTATACTGAAGAAGATGTTGAATTTGTATCAAAAGAATAAGATGCAGAAAGAATCTTTTCTGAGAAAATCCATTTTGTGAATCCATGACTAATTCCTGCAGAACACGCATACGCACATACATACACACACACACACGCAGAGAAAGGTAAAGATTGAAAAAAACACAGCTGTACTTAAAAACATATTCAACTCTTGGCATATATACTCAGGATTGCAGCTAAACCCTCCAGTTTGTAAGTTGCCAGTCCTTTTTTAAACACATTTTTAAATAATGTATTTTACCACTCTGTTAGGAAAATAAATAAATGAACATCTAAACCCCACCAAAACCAACACAGGCGTCTTGTGGAGGGGGGGTGAGCTAAAAGACCAGATGAAGCGAGGGTGGGGAAAGAGAGCTCACCATAGAGGTTTATCAGACATTCATGGTGCCATTTGCAGCTTTAATCGAAATACAGCCTTGGGACCTCCCTCTCACTCTCTGTAGAAGACATCATTGAACGAAGGAGAGATGTGCTCAAGGGGCAAAGAGTGGTGAAGTGTCAGAAGAAAACAAATTTGGGGGTAATTAGTTGTCTGAGATTCAGAACGTGGCTGTTCTCCAAGGGAGCCCCGAATTATTTGGCAGTCCCTCCAGCTCCTGCAATCTCATGAAGGTCTCCCTTGTCATTAATGCAAATGTCATTGATCAAAAAACATTCAGAGAATAAAATAGCTTGCGTTGTAAGGGATTTCTGGAAGTCTCTGATGCAACTTGTCATGGAAAGTAGGGCCAGCATCAAAGTTGTATGCAGCTCACGTCCCTCCTTGGTGCATCTTGGTTCCATGAGAAGACCTACATGCAGGCAGAAGGGAATAATCTCTCCCTTTGCCCTAAGACATTGGGCTATTTAATGCAGCTGGTTGACTGTGACTTCTCCAGCAGAGTTTTTAAACAAACACATAATTTCACACATCAATGTACAGATCCACAGACAATACTTCATACGTCTTCTGAGGATAGATGGACACGTATGCACATATGAATGAATAAATAAATGTGATGCATGTTCACTTGTCCTTATACACATCAACAGAATAATTAACGTTTCCACAGTTTGGTTTTCTGTACAAAAGAAGCCCAGTGCCCAGACCAAAGAGAGACTAAGGGATTGGCTGCGGTCCAGGGTCACCAACAGACCAAAACCCCATGGACTGATCAGGCTCACATTAGTATGTTGGGGAAAGCAGCACTGAGCATGACGGGGCCATAAGGTGCAGTCACTGCAATTGCTTACACGTATGGCGAAAGATCTCTGACCAGTTTTCACCATTCACAAAACTCACTTAGCTGCGGCCATGTTGCTCCTCCTCTGGGAAGGATCGGTCCCTAAATCCATATTTTGTCACCTCATCTAAAACAACATGATTTCCAGAAGAACAGAGAGAAAAGTACAGCACCTTTGGGAAAGAGGGACACCAAGATCTGGAAAATCTGGCTTTTTCAAACAGGTCTGAAAATGTAGGTGACCTATTGTTGGGCTTGGATGGCTTCCATCCCAGCCCTTTTTCTGCTAACTTTTTAGCTAGCCCCTTTCTTTCTCCTTTTAGATCTTGCTTTTTCAAGCTCCAGCCCGCCTCTTCCCAGCCAGCTGTGTATATGGAATGACTTTGGGACATGCTGGCAGGGAGTAGGTTTAAAAATAAACATGGTGATATTCACCAGGAAGATACTGAAGGCTGCAGACTCCTTTCTGGGTGATAAAGATTTAATTATTGCGTGCTGGCCCTCCTTACAGTCTTCCCAGCTGTAACAGGTGCCTGAGTTTCATCTTTCTTCCAGCTTTTTCTCAAGGTAATTAAACCTTTATCCTGGAGATAGGTATATGCAAGTATGTGAGTCTCTTCTTGCTTTAAGGGGAGACATTTTTATTTTTTATTAACTCTACTTATCAGCAGAGGAATTATACATAAACTAAGCTAGGGAGGCTACAGGGAATTCGAGGTTTTATCTGGTACTGTGTTTGCCTGTAAAATAATCCCATTCTGGGGAAACCTGCTATGGTTTTGATTTTAAGTATAGGTTGTATTCAGTTTGTGATCCTAATAGCTTTATTCCACCCAACCCTGGGATTTATTTCTAATCCTGAGCAAAAGGATTTTTCATGGGGCAGAAAGAGGCTGCAGCAATGAGGACAAAGCACCGGCCTGCAGCAGGATTCTTCCTCAGGCTCATTAAGTGACTTGGGGCATGACCCTCCATGGTACATTTTATAATGGATCTCAAGTCACTTTGATGTTGCACTACATCTGTTGCACCAAGTTGGGCGGGAGTGTTGATCTG
>NW_009242615.1:0-3422 GCF_000690835.1 Fulmarus glacialis | reverse complement strand
TAACTTTTCCCATAGCCAATATTTTTTATTGGTGCAATGACACATGATCATAGTTGTTAATATTGCTGTAACTGTGAAGTTGGGGGAAGATGTGCGCTGTCAGGGATAAAATGTTTTCAGGGTTTTATATGACTACATTTAATCAGGTCTGCCCTAGACAAAGGCAGGATATGACTTCCTCTAAGAGTGTACATAAATTTATATGAATTGAGTACTACCAGAGTACTTTCCATTAAAGAGAAAAATGCAGCTCCCTACAACAATTTAAAATATCTCTGAGGTATATGGTATAATATAGATGCAGAAATGTTCAAAAGTGTACTTAACACAGAGGTTTTGCCTCTCTAGCGATAGGTTATTGAATTAGTTCAATATTCTTGGGATGTATAATTTTAAATTTCTGGCTGTTTGAATGCATATCCACCTACCCTTTTTACTGGATGTTTATGTTAGTGTGGGATTTCCTAGACATTTTGAAAAATCTACTTTAATAAGTAGTAAAACAACCATCTCTCACTTGGCATGAATTCTCCAAAAACCTGGAACTTGCAAATGAAAATCCCATCATATTTATCCAACTCTTTGTCTCGTAATCAGATTATTTTTTCCAAGATGTCAGGCCTTTCTAGTGTGCTGTTGCCGCTTTATTTCACAGAATGAACAGAAGGAAAAAAAAGCTTGATGCGAAATGTGAAAGGCAAAAATAAATAAACATGTTAAAACTTCTTGAGAAGTTATTGGGAGGACTAGTAAGGGAACTTCCAGAGGGAAAACCAACTCTCAGTCCTGAGATGCGTACACGACCTGCTTCAAGATGGGACTGTAGATGACTTGTAACAGTCTCCAATATCCAATAGCTGATCGAAGTGAAAAAGTCAAGGGAATCTCTACCTTGAAAGCGAGCGACAACTTATGAACGAGGATGAGTGTTCAAGGGAACAAATAAAAGGGTAAAATACTGGTAGCTCTCAGGCAGTCTGTTTAATTAGAGCAGAAATACTTAGTGCAAATGTGTATCACCTTTTAAAAAAGAAGGAAAAAAGACCCTCCTGAAAAACCTGGCATCATTTAACTTTGAGTAATGGGAACTCCTAGAATTAACGAGGTATCGGTGAAATGCAGGAGAGACAGCATGTGAATGTCCGAGCTAGAAGAACAGACAAGAGCATACACTTGGCAAGTGAAACGTGACACGAGGCTAAACCAGATTATAGGATTTTGGCAAACAATTTGCTACTGGCGTAATAACATGAAATTATTTTCCTCAGAAGTAGAAAGCTGCTTGTGCTAGAGAGAGAGACTAAAAGCTGAAAGCAGATAAGGCCACAATGGTTAACCTAAACGTGGTCAAAATCCTTTTCTCCAGAAGTGCTTACTCACGTCACGATGACTGTAACAGAACAGGCCAAAAGTCCACCCCACCCAGGTCACCAGCTGCACCTCTCAGCTGGGCACCGGCAACATGTCCCCATCCTGCAGCAGCTCCACAACTAAGGCAGCAGTGACAACAATGCACGCTGCTCTTCAGTGAGGACATTCTCTCGTATAGCAGGAAGACCCACTGTTTGTCCAGTACAGGACAAACTAAGCAGATGCTTAAGAACTAGAAGATACTGCTTGGCATGTTGGGTGAGCCAGAGGAGTCCAATACAGGGAAGGAACCACTGGAAACCTTTCCTGATGGTATCACTCCTGCTACAAGGGAGAGCAGTGAACCCAAAGGCCCTGCGTACCTACTCATTATGGAGCTGTGAGACAAAAATGCACTGTGTGGAGTTTCAATGTACAATTGTGTCTATGTTTGGCTATGACAGGATGTTTGTTTCTTGAAAGGTCTAGTGGATGGACAAGTATCATCAAGGTGTTCCTTTGTCTTCCTATAGGTCTTGTCATGATTCACTGAGGGACGTGTACACACACACACCCCGCCCCCAAAAATGTGGCTAGTTGCAGGTATATAGGGAAAACAGTGAAAGCAAAAGATAGTGCATTGACAGTATACTTGGCAGAAAAAGTAACTAGAAGTACAAAAATACAAAACCGAAATTCTGGATTTGACATATTTAGAGTCATCTCCTGGCTGTACTGTAGTTTGTGTGTGACCTTGGATAAACGATCTAATACCTTTGTACTTCAATACTCTAACTAAAGAACAGCATACTCTATTTGCCTATTTAAACTGTAAAGTGTCTTTTATTATATAAAAATCCAGTACAAGGCAAAAACCAGACCCAGCCTTTATTAGCGCTTACAGAATGAGACAAGGTGTTTGAAACGTAAGTGTAGCAATGAAAAATAAAATAATGTCAGTTTATATGCACTTGGTAGTTGGGTTTTTGGGTGACAATTCTACTTGTGTATTCCCAGTAAATTACCGTAGCTCATTTTTACTGAGTTACATTCTCTTGCTACTGGGAAACTTCAGCACTTATGTTGCCTCTGCTTTTGGCCCGCTGGTCATGCAGCAGGCTACATTAAATGAGACGTGAACAGAACGAAGGAAGAATGGTTCTAGTATTTTAGGGTGAATTTGGGAGAAAAAGTTTCTCTGGGAAAAAGTCTTGCAAACCTGCTAGTGAACATATGCTACTGGTGAACAGGTCCCAGGCTGCAGATCCACTGAGCACAAATCAGTTACAAGTGTCTGTTACAGAGCTGTGGCTCTTTAATTCAGGCAGTAACATTTTACGATCCATTCTGTCAACAGGACTTCCAGCACCTTTAAGTTGCTCAAGTTCAGAGCTCGCTTACATACCATAAACTGCAAATCATTTTGATGATAATTGCGAATGTGAGGTTAGTACTGGGCCACATGATAAGCATGTGGAACACATAGAAAATGTATAAAATATAGCATTAATATTATACTGTGACTATATTACATTACTTATCAGTCCATTTTATATTAACATTTGATTTTATGCGTCTGTCTCAATGGACGCTTATGGGAGCGTTGAAAAAAAAAATTAGATTCTCAAACGTTCCACTGAAGGATAGGTATTGGCTAAAATCAATTTATTTTGCCCTGTATCATCTATTCTCTCTGTTTATTGTTGCCTTTGCAGACAATGTTTTTCATTTGGTAATTTTCTTTGCTGTAACACTTCATTGTTTTGCCTTTGTTTTTTTGGCTCTGCAGTTCTGTGCCACACTTGGAACCACACCTTGCTGCTCCTTTGACAAACTCTTAGAACTGGGTCCTATTTGTAAGTCTTTGCTGCTACTTTCTAAAATTGCAGATACCAGTTTAAGCCACGCCAAGTCATTTCCAGGGCATTGTGCAGCGTCAGTGTCCAAATTCAATAAGGCTAATACAGATGAGGCCTTCAGTTGCAGCTTGCTTTCTCATATTGAGTCAAGCAGTAAGCTTGCATTCTCAAACCATTAAAGAGTACTGAGGACATTGCCTCAAGGGGTTTTTT
>NW_009242614.1:0-3436 GCF_000690835.1 Fulmarus glacialis | reverse complement strand
CTGGTAAATGATGGAGAGTGGCTTGGCATCTTGAATGATTTGCCAGGCCCATACACTGACATATACTTATTGCTCTTCTTTAATAAAGCAGAATTTTAGTGTATCCTCAACTAAGGAGAATTAACCCTTTTACAAGCGGGACAGGTTTTAAAAGCTTGTGACCTAGTGTCAGGGATAAAACTCCAAAGCTGAGCAGTCATTAGTACCCTAGAGAGCTATTTTATTGCCAGTGGGCTACAAAAGAACCCCCTAAGCAAATTAATATCAAATCATGCATATAGCATTTATGTGTGACCCTCTAACAAAGGAGAGAGTGAGTACATGAGCATCTGAGAGAGACGTACATGTGCATGTACTCAAGGAAGAAGTGAAGAGCTACACCAAATTGCAATTACTGCTCTACCTCAAGGGACCAAATCCTTATCTGAGTTGCAGAAGCAGAACCCACCTAAGCCTAAAGCTTAAAAAACAGTGGACTCTGTCTTGCTATTTTTAGTGTATTCTTTCTACAGTAGGTTCTTCTGCACCTTGGTTCTTTAGGGAAGTAACTCCAAAAAAGGGGACAGACTTTTGGCAGATAAAAGAGAAAGTGGTCAGCTGGTTTCAGCAAAGACACAAGCCATTTACAGAGGCTGAGGATTTGGCAAATTCTCTGTTAAAGGAAGCCAGCTTCTTTCCAAGCAGGAAGATCATGAATTAGCACAGCAAATACTTGTGGCAAAGCTTGGTATTAAATTGTTATGTTCCAATGTATGGCATGGAGAGACATATTGTGTCATTGACATTTTAATGACCTTTTCTGTCTGGAGCTCTGCTTAAAAATCAGTGGCTTGATGAGGCTCATCACTGCAAACACTTGAACTGACTTAGTGACAGAGCTGGGGAAAGGTGCGGACAAAAGGAGATCATAAAAGCCTTGCTCTGGTACATGTAAGCAATGGAAAAGCAGAAACTTTACTGTCCCTGCGGTCTGTCTAGCCCTTGATTTGGTTCCTCCCACTCTCTTCTGGGGAACACAGAGCCCCGAAGGAAGGAGGCAGAGTCACGTTTCTGAAGCAGCCAGCAGAGCTGACCACTGCTGAATAGGGAGCTTATCAAGGAGAAACGTGCCCTATGTAAGGAAGGTGCCTAGTTTGAACACATGTATTAAGGGTCAGCTCCTTTTAAAGCTAATTGCAAATCTTGTCCCTTTCAGTCACCAACATTGGATGCAGAGAGGAAGGAATTCTCCTCTCCCCTCAAGTTACTTCTAGTGTCACTTGGACTCTCAAACACAAGTTTATACTATTGAGGAAAAAGGGGGAAAAATTAAGGAAAAAAAGGACTCTTTTTTCATGGCAGCCTGTTAACGATGCAGGAGGTTCTTCAATCGGAAAACTCTAGTGCTTTTTATTCCACATCTCACTTCCACTATTCTGTAAGAGTTTGAAACATATGAAGACAAAATGCGTCTTTCACCTTTCGTCTAATTAAGAAGATATTAATAAGGGTCTTACTGAAGCCCATTCCCTGCATACCGTTCTATTAGAAACAGCCTAAACCCAAGTCCTGCAAGCACAGAAACTGCACATCCTTGTTCACAACTGTGAGAGCACAGCTAGGGCTGGGGGGTCCCATCCCACCGACCCTAGCCAGAGAGCAAGACAACTGGGGTATGGGTACAGCCCCAGCTCAGGGCATCAGGCAGCCCTGGGGCAGGGATGGACAGCCTGAAATGGAGTCCTGGGCCCCTGAGCAGGAGTGGGGGAAGGCTCCATGGGCCTTGCTGGGCAGGGCCAACAAGGCTTGGCAAGTGCCCTCAGGCAGTCATTTACTCTACCTATCAAGATGTGTGCTTTAAAATTAGTCTCCTGTATTAAGGGTTTAAACAGGCTTTCAGAGAATCTTCGCTTCCTGATTTAGCTCTTTTTTTAGCAGGCATTGCTGCACCATTCAGTTTCGTGACGCAATCCCGTAGCATTATGCTCAAAGCAATAAGTAAGCAGTATTCTACTATCAGCAAACACAAATGATGGAAATCGTGTTATTAACATACACCATTATACCATCCAAAATGCCTGCAGAATGCTGCTGAAACAACTATGAGGCTACTGGAACTGAACTACAGGTACCAGCTTGGTCTGCAGGAGTTCATTTGTCTGTAACAAAATCTGCTTTCAAAGTCCCCAGAGCACTTCTCTATAATATTATGGTGGAGAATAACAAGTTTTTTGCATGATAAATATCGTCAGGTTGCAAGTAATAATTACCTTTGCTAAATCCTTAAGTTTGCTAATTTATCAGTTCAGACAAGAAGTTTCAGAGCTGCTGCTAAGATTGAAAGCAAAATTTACCATACACTGCACAAAAATTACTAACGGCTAGTGTGAGGATTTTAATGGTGTCTACCTTCCCACCACTGCAACTTGTGTAACTTCAGCTGATGTCTCCTCTCTTTAATGAAAACCTCTTGCATTTCTTGGTAAAGTACGATTCCCTCAAAAAAATCTCTTACAGAAAAGGCTGAAGCTGTGAGAACTTAGGAAACACCGACCTAAGGAAAAAAAGCATCAAGGAGAACTGTAGTTCACAGCAATGCTATAGAGTGTTTAGTACAGAAAGCTAGGTAAAGGGCTAAAACTGAAACAAATGAAGAAAACAGAGCTCTCTTTCTAAAGCAGAACAAAGCTGGTTCATTAAGTAATGACTGTATGTCTCCAGTTCCCTCTGATACAAGGAGATACAGCTTCAGACCTCCTATGTGGGCTTGGTATCATTCCCAATTTTGGAGGCATTAGATGGTTTCAAAATACCTTTTAAAAAAACCCCAAACTTGTAATGGTTTTTGTCAGTTATCTTAAGCTCCTTGTTAATAATGGTCTGCTCTAGCTACTCATGGCATCTTGTGCTACCATCTATGATATGCTATAGCTGTTACTCAGAGGGAACTATAAATATGGACTATGCTGTATGAATTTGAAGTGAGACATGTTCTCTGTCCCAAACACTTTAGGCTGAAGAGAGACAGGATACATTAACACAACATAAGATACAGAAAAAAACACAGGTCAAAGGAGGGAGTGTGATAAAAGGAAAGAGAGAGAGAGCTAACAAGGGCTAAGATCACAAATGTATGCAGAAGGGTTTTAGCTGCGCAAACAGAGCGAGTTTTGATGGTATCAAATGGATGTAAGAGGGCTTAGTAAGCGGGCAAGTGGGGTAGACAGGGGAGAGGAGAAAGGAGGAGTGAGAGAGTGCGGCAAGCAAACATTTGAGTGAGATTCTGAGGCAGAAAGATGAGGACAGTATATTTGTCAGTTGTGATAAAGATAGTGACAAGACTGTGATGCCAGAAGAAAATATGAACTAGACTCCCTGCTTGACTCTCTCACTCATTCCCTGAGAAGAGCCAGGGTGGACAGCTTGTCCTGGTTTCAGCTGGGATAATTTTCTTCCT
>NW_009242613.1:0-3394 GCF_000690835.1 Fulmarus glacialis | reverse complement strand
CAATCCTTTCCTGTTTCTGCCTTGCTAATCCATAGAAGCCATCAAATGCATTCCACTTCAAGCTTTAGTCACACGCTGGCTTCTGCATGCTACGTCTTCATGCGAGTTTGTATTGCACTGGGGCATGAGTTCTATGTCAGCATTATGAAATTCATTCGCCAGCACATAAAGGCAGAGTACTTGTTTTGGGTTTTGATATTCCCAAAAATTTTTCTATCTGGAGATGCATGTTACACCTAAAGTGCTTAGAGTTCACTATCCTGCGTGCAGCAACTTACTCTTTGACTGCATGTTTGTCCAAACTGCCCACAACTGTGGCAAGAGCAAGATGATACCTGTGAAATCTGGCCCTCCTGTGCTGTCAGAACGTCACCAGTACAAAATCAGCCTGCGTCAGAAATGGGTATATGGTACAGATTTGAATTAACTGCCTGATAGAAGGTTTGTGCTGCATTTACATTAGTTGCAGGACAACAGACATAGTCAGATGTCTGATCCCACATGAAGCCTTCTAGCCTGAAGTTCACCTGGCAAAACAGCTTAAATGCATTTGAATCTATGAGTGAATTCGTATCAGACTAGTGTTCTACAGCATGTGGCTGCTGCACTTCTGTCCTGATACACAGAACCCTAAAGTTAGGTTTATTTTAACACCGAATCGCTGCTTCAGCCTGTACCCGCAAAACCAGATGAGAAAAACATCACCAGATGAGCCATTTCCCTTCAAGCAAGTCGAACTTTAGATGACTTTGGGTTTATGCTATTGCTAATTTAGTGATGCTTTCATCTGGTTTGTTAATGTCCAGCTTGTATATTGCTTTGTGTCTCGGGCATTGTTTGTCTAACATCTTGGAAACTTCAGTAACAATATCAGCAGATGGAGAAAAGAGATGTCTTCCTTTGAAATATCCACATTGCCTTGATTTGGGTTGCTTCTGCATCCTAAATCTTATGCCTGCCTTCCTTAGCTTGGAGCACAATTTCATTGGTATTTGAAAACCTAATATAACCACAACTATGTCCAAGAGCTATATGATTTTCATTAGATACTGCGATTAGTCACATCCGAGACTTCAAAATAAATTAGTTTTGAGTAACACTCACATTGCAAACTCTTAGCCCAAAGACATTCTGCTCTAATTGCTCTTCATTTTGCACAGATGCTAGCAGATGTTTTAGCAAGAAAGATGGGTTCATTGATTAACTGTGATTAACAGGGTCTTAGGACACTTGTTGGTTACCCAGGTTGGTTTGCTTTGCTAGAATCAGGTGTTTTCCATCTGTTGGCTGCAAGATTCTGGTGCCACAATTGGGGAACAGGAAGGTGAAATTATAAACACAGCTGCCAGCTCTGAGTCAAAGTACAGCCTGGGTTTATGGGCTCTGCAGCTCAGCTCAGCTGCAGTCAGAGGTGTAACTCTTAAGAAGAGAGAGCTCACAAGAGCTAGGCTGGGAGGGAAATGGAGAGGAGAAGAGAATTACTCTGGGGCAGTGTTGTCCAAGTGATGGTTTGGCCGTGACTGGGAACGCAGTGAAGTGGTGTGATGCCCGAGTGCTGCTCACCGCTCCCTCAGAGCCAGTTTCCCCTCCTCTTCCCTCCAACTTGTGAAGACACTTCTATGGAAAGACTTCCATTTTACTTGCCTTTTGAAACACTCTTCTCCAGAGGTGTGAGCATTGGCATTTTGAGTTATCAAGCAGAGAAATAGCTATGGGATTGGTGTTCTCTAGTACCTGCCCATTCTCCAGAACAGTCTGTCCAACTGCCATCAAGAGAAAAGGAAGGTAAAAGTATGGTTCTGCCAACAGTGATGAGAATGGTTAAAGCAAATGGTTAAGCTCAGTACTGAAAATGCACAATTTCCTTGCCCCACAAAGAACGCTGGATACATCCTATTTTGAAATACTTTAATTTAGTTAGACCTTTTCAGTATTTGATTTCCTCCATAATGCTTCTCTTTGCTGCTGAATTTCTGCAGGATATTAATGTGCTCTGCGTGACTCTTACCAACTCTTAGTTTTCAGGTTACTGTAGTACTCTCAGAATCGGGTCCAAAGGCAAAACCAAATACAGAAACGAGGCGAGCTGCGAGGCTTAGAGCTTCTTGAAAAATTACCCCACAACACAGCCAGTCATGGAAGAAAACAAATTGATAATTACAGAATTGGTGGGTAGAAGAATTAATTTGGTTTTTCACTAAAGACTATGTGGTTTGTGAAAACAGCTGGCTAAACAAGGCTGAAAATCGTCGAAGGCTTACCAAGTTTGCCTCAAAATATTGACAGCCAATTGCCGGAACAAGCGTTTGACCCGCTCTAGAAAACAGAGCGCGCTTCAGAGAAGAGAGTGTGCCTGAGAAGGCATTGCATGCTCTTGCTTGTATGCACACCTTCACAAACAAAACCCTAGAAGCTGCTGTCCTTGAAAGGGTAAGTGAACTCCTAGAAACTCCTAGGACAGGAGCAGGAAGGGAGGCTTAGGATGCAGTACAAATGGAAGAGAGACGAGGAAGAGCAAACAGGATGGTCAGAAGAACAATCAGATGTAGTAAGTCGGTTCAGCCAACTAGAAAGCAGAGGCTGAGGGCAGTATAATAAACTTACAGAAAAACATAGGCAGCTGAGCAGAATACAAAACATTGAGTTACGATCTCTTTCAATACAAAAGTCACAGAGCATCACCTGAAGTGTGCAGGGGCCCAGTACAGGGAACCCAGAAAGATTTCTCATAGACTGCTCCTGTAAGCTCTAGTGTTCACCACAAAACGTAGCATGTGGCAAAAGTACACAGAGGTTCACAAAGGGCTTAAACATCATGATAGAGAAAACTCAGCTGATGGACATTAGCTACAAAAATACCATCTTGCAGTCTGGAAGTCCAGGGGCCACCTGTCACCAAGTGCCAGGAGCAGTCTTTAGGGGAAGAATCATTACTTGACAGCCCATATGTGTACTCTTTCTTCCCTATATGTCCACTACTGAGTGCTAGACAAGGGCTAGAGAGATTTTTGATCTAATCCAGTACATGTGTCCACATGAGGGCCAGCTCATACAGAAACAACTGGAGGTAGCACTAACAGCTGAGGAAAGACCCAGAAAGCCTGTGCTACAATCAACTGCAGGCTCCCTTCGACTGAATTAAGGCTGCCCTTGGAGAAACGGCCATGTAAGCACTGAATTTGCTCCCTACCACCCCAGAAGGCGATGCCTCCAGGGCCTGCGACAGCTGTCCCCCCCAGCCTCTTGCCACCGGGGCTGCCTGGTTCAGCTGCTATAGCAGGGCAGAGCCCGTGGGGGCCCTGAAGCTGTACAAGGGCAGTGTCCGGCCTCATTCGGCCCCGAAACAGGGACTGAGCCAAGATTATGTCTCATCCTTTAAAATGAGCACTAGACT
>NW_009242612.1:0-3441 GCF_000690835.1 Fulmarus glacialis | reverse complement strand
CTTAATGATTCTATGATTCTATGACTTTTAAATTTTTTTTAATATCTTCCTTCTTTATATCAAAATTTATAGCTATAAGGAATCTTTAGTATTTCTTTCTAGATAGGGAGACAAAGCGTTTTCTAATTTTTAAAATATTACCTTTCATTCAATTTACCTTCTATAAGAGAAAGAGTGAAACACATTTATAATATGACGAGACAAGAAAATGCAGACAATATGAAAGGATATGTGCTCAATATTTTAAGAATATTTTTACAGGTAGCTTCTTCCACCTTAGAAAAACTACTTGCTGCTCTTTTATTGCTCCGTTTGTGATGTAGGATGAGAATTGGTTGGGGTGGGATGCTGCTTGCAGCTCAGGCAGTTGGGATAAATGCCCTCATTTAATTTGATTGTATAAGCTTTCAGATCTGAAACTGTAGGCTGCTGGCGTAAACAGTTGATCAAATTAAAATGCCTTTTTGGACAATAAGGAAACAAAGAAAATAGCTTTATCTGCTTATTATATTTTAAAACATTCTTGTGCTAAAGGAAAAAAAACAACAGGAAAAAGATAAGAAAGATAGGAAAGGCACTTTTGAGAAAGGAATTTTCGTATCATAAAACTGTTGTCAGCTAATAGATGAATAGGTCAGTTGAACCAGCTCTTTAAAAATCCATGTGACACTGGTTACAGAGTGAAAGTGGATAAGCAATTTACAGGATATAATTTACTCTTTGAACATTAGTTTTACATTGAGGCACCATCCATGATCAAACTACAAATACTTTGGTTAGAATTACTGCATTTGGGGACAGATCTTTTATGAGCTGATCACAGATAATCCTGCCGCAGGTATATGTGTCTCCTAGTTTTGAAATAGGATCTTCAATGTTTGATTCACATCATGGTTTTTGAATATCCTGACTAAGTTTAACCCAGAAAAAAAAAGGGCTGGAAGCCACGAGGGTATTAATTCTCTGTGTTAAATCTGTTTAGGAATGGTACTGCACACAAAGGATTAAAAATTTCTGCCAAGTTTATATCCCTTTTCCTTTTCTGAGCCTCCTTAACTTTGTCCTCTGCGATACCATTAGCCAAACTGTAACCCTAAAAGATTTGGGTTTGATTTGCTTCTAGAGTTTAGATAAGGATCTCTAGCAGTTATTGTACTCACACCACATGCAATTCACGCAGCCCAAGTTAAAGTGCAGAACCTCATTCTAACTTTTTGTAGGAAATTCTGATAAAATGAGCCCAACAAAAATCCTGCAGTTGTGATTTCTTGCATTTCTGTGTAATGATATTCCTGCACATAATGAGTATCAATGCTGCAATTTTGAATTACAAGAGGACAACTTAACTCCAGTAAAAGTCAGTTTTCACTTTTGTTTATAATTTCTAAATTGCTGTACTGTCTCTTTACAAATGATCAAGGAAATATTTCCTTTTTGTGCTCACCTTTCCTGATCACCACAGTTGTAGTTTTGGCCAGATTTCACACCAAAATGCAAGTATATTTCCATGCCTCTGAGGAAGCAGGTCTCTCATTCAGCACAGATACTTGTGTTGGTCCAGGTCTGCTGGGGCTCTAACCATCAGCTGTCTGGGGGTGACGGGCCAAATCTTGTATCACACGCTGAGTTCTTCTGGTACTTATCTGACTGTAGTGGCACAGTGAGACTGTAATTATTGTATATGGCCCTACTTACTGGAGTCCTCGCTATGAGGTTATTCTATATTCTGCCAGGTTCAGAAAAAGAAAATAAGGAAAACAAAGAAATACTGTGAGAGGCATTTACACTGCCTAATTTTAGACATCTATCTTTGTGTTCTACACCTCCCTCTGAAGACCCTTTTTTTTGTTCTTGTGCTTGCATATGACTTTAAGGCTGTGGCTACAGAAGCTCTGAAATGCACTTATGTTAGACAATTAAAGGAGTTTAATGCGAATAATGTGAATTTTCCCTTAGGCTTATGACAGATGTCCCCAGAATTTGTCTTTACTGTTGAACTAAGATCTCCTTTTTGACTACTTAAATCTTATATTTTGCCATTTTAATTCTGTCGTAGCCAAATAATTTCCAGTTGCTGGTAAAATGACTTGAGCAATTGGGGTTCATATTAGAAAAAAAGGGAAAAGCATATGGAAATTATGTGGGCTTTCACCCATCTGTGCAATTTAATATGGATTAAACTCTCTGTTGCAAACAAATAGACTACTGTAGGAGTGACTGTACTTACAGATTTAATCTAGTATGCAGTGTTAAATTTACTGTAAATTTCCTGAATTATTCCATGGAATTCAAAATGGCACAGACATAATTAAGACTGGTTCCAAAATCGAGAATTTGGACTACAGTAGGCAGAATTTTTCCATGCTGGAAGTTTCAGGATTGGTTGTTCTTTCAGTGATAGGTTTATTTCACTATGTATCCCATAAACAAGATTTTACAGTAGAAAGATTTCAACTGCTTCAGCTTTAGAGTTCAGCATTTCCATCTGTTAAAAGAACTCAACCAATATTCTTCCTCTGCTCTTTGTTCTGCAGGCTTCTTTGCTATGTTTTAAAGGCTTGGAAGGGTAAGAAAAATTTGCAGAATGAGTTTGTAGTAACAAAAGATTGGAAAGTGGCTAAGGCAAATTTGAGTAATGATAATAAAATAACCCACTGATTATCCACTGTCAGGCACTGACAGCTGATGCAAGTTCAATACATGGTGAGTACTGCCAGTTCCATCAGACTGTCTCCATAATGTCATTGCTCGTAACCCTATATGCTGTTGTTTTGGTCTGAGACATGAACAATGGCTTTGTCCTATGAAAAGCAAATATTCCCTGTGCTTTGTGTCTTCAGAGTAACAGGAGACACTGGTCAAAATAAGGATAGTCTAAGTGAAGGCTGAAATAAATTGTCTAGCATTTTATTTTGCTAAGCCTCAAGATAAATAATGATTTGCCAGTTCGTGTGTAGTCACCCTCTTGTACTTGCTGCTAATAATCATACTTGTGGCACTAAACAATTTATATAGCCAGTAATATATCAGCCCAGCAAACAAATATGAATCAGTGAACCTGCCAAAAATTCTGTCTGAAATGCCCTTCCTCCAGAAATTCAGCAGAGCATAAAACATCAAAATAAAGGTCAGCGCAACCCCAGTTTAAACATTGCTAGTCATCTTTGATTGGTTTTGACTCTGAGTCCCATTTATCAGTGTTAGACACTGAAATGATCTCTGTATTTCCAAACTGTTTCTAATTTGTTCCACTGCAGTCCTTAAAAAGGAAAACAATAATTTCTTCCTCTTCCCTGTGTCCACCATCTTTTGCTTTCTCCAAATACAGTGCAAAAATTTACTCTTCAGGATTCCAGAAGTAGACAGAAATCTACATTACTACTACTATTACTACTACTACTTACTATTACTATCGCCTCGAAGCCACCGAGGCGAAGGGCT
>NW_009242611.1:0-3462 GCF_000690835.1 Fulmarus glacialis | reverse complement strand
GCTGCAGCCCCTCCAGGAGCTGAGAAGTAGCAGAGAAATTGCTTTGCCGGCAGGTTCCCACCCAGAGCAGAAGACAGTAAAGGCCAAGTCGCCCCTGGATTGCCCAAGAGCTGCCGAATCTTTGCTTAGACACGTCCCCCATGCAGAAGGGCGACAGGTGAATCTGTGAACTGCAGAACTGGGCACCGTACTGGTGTGGCCATCTGCGGGCCGTCTAGATGTGACAGGAGATGCAGGATTACAAATCCTGCACCCTGTCTGCGTTTGTTGCACTGGTACTAAGAAAACTGGTTCAAAGTGCAAGAACAAATTGCAGTATGTGTACACTAGGTATACATTAGGTATTAGGCAGGATATACACATTAGGTATATGTTTTTGCAGGGGTAAAAATGCTCCAGTACCCCAATTAATTTAACTAAGAGAGATTTCAAAGGCCACCCAGTAGGCAAACACGTAAGATAGATGCAGTGAAGATAGGTATAATGGAGGAAAAGCACATGTGTTCACTTGGCAGTGCTGAGGAGCAGGCCTATTGACAGCAAAACAGATTTCTACCTGAATTTGGTTAATGCATCTATCAAACATGCTTCAGGCCTACAGTTCAGCTCTCTTTAGAAATGCCAAAAGCACTCAGCTTTGTGCCACCATATGCAGAAGCGACCAAAATGGGGCGCTGCACTGTGCAATAGGTCTGCTTTCTTGACTGCTAGATCAGTGGGTGATCGGGGGTTGCTTGTGTGAGTATACGAGCCAACCGAAAAGAATACACACCTTGTCGCTTGCTGAAAGAGTGCTGAGTTCTGAGCATGCTTTTGAAATCCCATTTTTTTTCACTTTAAAGGAAAGCTGAACAGATACCAACTTCCTTCCCTTCTGCATCCCTCCCGCATTCATAGCACAGAGGCAGCATCCTGTCCACAGTGCCAACTGTTCCCGCAACACCTATACGTGCTGCCTTTGCTCCCCCAGCCCCGCACTCACCAAACACGGAGGGAACAATATGGTGTGTGGGCAGCAGCCACCCCAGGTGAGATGAAGCAGAGCCTTCCTTGGCTGAGCAAGCAGGGACTGTGCTCCGGTTGTCTCAGCTGGAGGCCGTTCTTGGCATATGTTCATTACATTTCCAGAAGGACATGCAGCTTGTTCTAATACTGAACACTCAATTTGCAGTCACTGTGTGTCTGAGACAACAAATAATTGTAAAACCAAAGAACTTGGAGAAGACCACACTACCATTTCTTAAACTGCTAATGAAAACATAGGTGGAAAAAACAACACCTATTTACACTGCAGGCTCCTCAGTTGAGAGGACAATTTCTAAATTTGTTGTCGAGATGGGCCGGTAGCCATCTAAAGAAGTTCCTTGGATACCTGAATATCTTTGAGTCTCCTACTAAGCAATACAACTGTTCAGGTTTGGAAAGGAGACATGCAGGGTGCTGGCAGCCAGCAAGTATACCAGCAAGAATTTTTTACTTTATTTTTCGCAACATAGAGAAGATAAAAAATTGTCCATGACCAGCTCAGTAAACGATTGCTTCATAATAAAGAGTCAAACATCAGAATAATTGACCCAGAAGGGTCCCAGCCGTGCTGTGAAGTGGGACTATTGATAACTACGTCCTGACACCGGGTTACCTAACATGTCCTTAACCCTCCCCAGTGTGGGAGTTTCCATAGACTCCCTAGACAGTCCACAGTAGTGTCTCCCTCTCCTGCACAGCATGGCTTGCCTGATTAAGTTTTATGTATGATGGACTTGAACAAATCACCCCTTTTTCTATGCAGAAGCCTCCTGAGTTTTTTAAGACCTTTATCACATCCCTCCCTCCTTTGTAATTTCTTTTTTAAGTATGACTCCTCCCCTACTTCTTTAATCTGTCTCTCAAAGTCATGCTTTCTAGCTTGCTAATTGTTTCCCCCACCCTCACCCTGTTTCTAGACCTTCTCAAGCAGCTCCTGTTTTTATGCAAAGACAGCCCCAAAATTGAATCCAGAGCTGGGGAGAGCAAACAACTGCTTCACATGTCTCATACATGCAAGCCTGTGGGACAGAGTCTGAATTACCGATGTCTCTTTTCCCACACTGTTAATGACTTCCTGTGTGTAAATTTCAGCAGATATATGTATTTTTTCTTAAATAGGAAAGAAAATGAATTTAAGAAGGAAACTGCTTCTCTGGGTGCAGACCAGAAACCTTCCAGTTAGTTAGACACATGGAAGTTATAAAACTAGTGGTTTTGAAGTTGACCAGAAGACTGTTATTTCACCTGGCATTATCAAGCCAGTCTCTAGCTTGATACCCCTGGTTTTATAAATTGTGTGCTTGAAGAAGGCTGCAGGAGAAGAATGGACTGTTTTGACAAGTTCAACTATTGCAATGTCCCTGAGTCTTTCATGGCTCACATTTCCATGGGATCCAGCATGCTGACTCTGTATTGCTCCATGTGTTTTACCTGCTTTTTCTGCCTTTGTGCTTTTTTTGTGACTTATTTCCTTAGCCCCACTTAGGAGCATCATGAGTCTACCCTACAATTAGCACAGAAATTGTTACAGTCATCTCTTTCTCTCTGACACATGCACGTTCGTTTCTCTGAAGCATCTGTGTCTTATTTAAGGACTATGCCGTCAGCACCGTGACATGATTAAGTGAAGAAGGGAACTGTTTCAAGTCAAGGCTGCTAAGTCACATTTTCTGTAAAGAATAACTATGTGATTCTGTATTACAGTTTTCGGCAGCAGAGCTGGTTTAAGATGTTTCTGGCCACACCGCCATCAGCTGCCCTTTTCTCACACCCCCAGCCTATTGTTTTTAAAGGGATGGTAACTCATACTGCATGGATGGGAATGAGCAACATGCAATGGGAAAAGGGTAACCTCTTTGGCAATAAAACCACATTATGAAAATGCAACACACAATTATGTGCTAGATACTCTATAACCAACTACCGCTAGAGGCGTACAGTGATCTCTTCTTTCTCATTTCTTTTTTCTTGTATGATTTATTTCAATCCTGATCTCTTCTGGTTGGCATTGACTATAAGCAATGTTGCCAGGTTTGTGGGATTCTGTCTGTTATTATGCTGTAATTTGACGAAATAAGCAATTTTCTGATAGCCACACTAAGCAGCCTACTGGGAGCCTGAGCACTAGTGATCAGCACTGACCTCCAGAGCAGAGTCCCCTCTAGCAGTCGGAACGCCCAGCATCTTATTAAAAGTGGGTGTTTATATATTGCATAATAGAATGGGAATTGATTTTACTCCGCAAGCTGTTTCCACAGGTGTTTTAAAAGTCTCTTCTGTCAGCGACTTTTAGCACTGTGTTGCTTACTCTTTTGGTGTGCTGATGCTAACTCACGAAATAGTGGAAAGCTTTGTTACAGTCTATGCCTGCTTCTGAATCAGGGTGCAGAAGAGGATTTCCTCCACAGATGGCTGAATAGTTATTTTATGTTAGGA
>NW_009242610.1:0-3445 GCF_000690835.1 Fulmarus glacialis | reverse complement strand
AATATTATATTTATCTCAGAGGAAAAATGTGAACTCTGGCATTAAGGATGTGTTTTACCTATACCAGTAACACTAACCTTTTAAGGTAATGGATAAATCATTATTAATTCCTTTGATATTTATGGTAACAGCATGAATCATAATGAGATCATTTGATATTAATGTGGGTGTTATATGGGATCCCCACTATAACTCAGTATTAATTAACTGGACCATTATTTTAAGGTGTTCCTAAAACCACAGAACTATGCAGCATCTACAATCTGAGGAGCAGCTTGCTGGTCAACACTGTGAGCTTTTGTAAGTCCTCCCAGTACTGTCAGAGAACTATCATCTTTAATAAGCTGATCCATTTTCTCTTGATTTTACTTCTGCCTTTGCTTTACATGACTCTGATGGAGAAAATTACAGAATGAAAAGAAAGGAAAAAAAAGTGCATTTCAGAACAAAAGGGCTAGCCCTTTTTTTTTAGAATTTGAGATGTGAAGCCATTTTTCTAAGTTAGGCAATAATTCTTTTTGGCCAGGGATAAATACCTTAGCCTCTCTATTTCACCAGTATGTTTCCAAAGCACTCTGAGAAAAAGTTCAAAGTCAGCCCAAAGTTTATGCGCTTCTCAAGACTTGCTAGATATTCCTGAAGTTTACCATCCATGAAATATTGAAGAGTATAGCACATTTTTGTGATTTACAAGGCTTCTTGAGCGACACATGGTCACCGTGAAAAGATGCAGTTTCTCCATACTTATTAAGTCTAGGTAGCTAGATTAAATCTTGGTTTCACTGAAAACAAAATCTCTATTGACTCTAGTACAATTATGTTTCACTTTTGAAAAGAAATCCAACAATGTAGATTAAGCTTAAACTGAAGAAAGCTACACGCACTTCCCTTTTTCTTCCTCCTGTCCCTCCCTGGATAAGGCCATATAGTCTGTCAATGGTATTCCAGAGATTAAAGAGGAAAAGAGGTTTGGAATCTAAAGTGCTACAAGCACTTCACTCTTAAGGTACAATCTAGAGGTCAAATTTTAAGCAAACATACTTTTACCTACATCAATTTCACTGACTACAAACACAAATCATCTCTCACAAGCACAAGGATTTGCAGGAACAAGTACTGAATTAGTTCACTGAATAATTTTATAAATCATTTTTTACTATACCTAATATTTCCCATACAAATTCCATATAGTCTTGGAAGATATAGTCCAGATCGAGAGTTGATTTTATCTATGACCTGTACACAAATAAAGTGAAGGTTTTGAGAAGTGACCATGTAAGGAAAATTTTCAATGGTGAAAAGAGAGAAGGTCACTTTTTTATGTGAATGGATTTTAAAAGAGCAGACCTCAAACTATATGGCAAGACTATAATGAATATGATCTGAAAAATATATGATTCTTTACTGAGGCCGCTATAATAGTGAAGGCTCAAAACAGAATATCTGATGCCACATGTTATTTCACAAGCCTCTCCATATCTTGCCCTCAACTAAATGGTCAATATTGCTTATATTACACTATCTACATATGTGACATGTATGTGACAGAAATAGAGGAGGGTTTTGCTGTAAAGTGGCATACCTCTGGGCCGTGACCCATCAACCATTTTATTATTGGTTTGAAAATAAAACAAAAGAAAAATGTGCATATTACAAATATATTCAGCATATCATCTTCCAAGTGTCTTTTTTCTACACTTGGTACATAAACAACATTTCTGAAGCAACTTTCAACAAAGAATTAAGTGTATCGTTTCCCATTTTATATGAAATGAAAATTTTTCGCAAAATAATGTAAATTGGCCTTAAATTCAACCAAAAACGGGGCCCATAAATTCAATATCCATGTTTGGATAACATTAGCCTTTGACGTCTATATGGTCCCTTATCTCAAAGCTTGACTCCCCACATTGCGCCATCTTTATGAAGAAGCCAAGTAATCTTTAATCCTATTTACCTTGGCCTCAAGGGTAGCATATTAATCCGCCATAACTTTTTCTAATTGGTGGCAAGCAGCTGGACTCCGTATATATCAAGAGAGCATAGTAAAGTCTATGCTGTCCAAACCCCATACCCATTCAACATCAACAACAGCTAATAGGCTTCCTCAGCACACGGAAATAAACAGTAACTTGTGTCATATAGTATCAGAAGAAAGGAGGAGGGCGATAAAGGAATGGCCCCAGAGATCTACTAAGGAGCCGACAACTTATGATATGCACATCTTTGCAATTCTGGGGTTTCCACCTGAAACAAAGCCAAGTTCAGTAGTTTCAAAAAGCATTACTTACACCTAGTAGACTGAAACTCACCAAGTTTGAACCAATTAAGTCAAAAGTGGGAAACAGTTTCTATCTTTTTGCAAAAAAAAAGAGCTATATTAGAACTTCTGACTATGAGAATTCACCAGTAAAATGCTGAAGTAAGAGAATTCCTTCTGCTGGTCTTTCCATATCAGTCTTCTCAACTATGATATTTTTCAGCCTCCTACACAGTTTTAAAATACTGACACAGGGAGCAATTATAAATGACATGGCCACTAGGCAGCCCAAAAGAATGGACAAAACAAAGTCACTGAACAACGCAAGCTTTCCTGATTAAACAGTTGCTCAGTGAAAAGTTTTAGAGCTTTTTTTTTTTAAATTCTTTTTATGAAATAAGGAAAGGGATGGAAATAGGAAATTATAAAGAAAGAAATAGAATGGGAAAATGTATTATTAGTTATATGACCTTTTTGAAACTCCCAAAAAAGTGGGGGAGAAGAAAGAAGAGAAATGAGACAAAATTTGCATATCCCTTCTTGACCATTGTGCAAGTGTGAGCATGCTATAGTGGAAAAACAAAGTCCCTGCTCCCCTAACGCCCTTCTGGATGCCAAATGCTCATGGGATAGAAATTCTTCCACTCTTAACCACTCAGCAAGAGCTCACAGGTGAAAAGCAGCAGCCTTTCCCTGCAAGGCAGGACAGAGGCAGCTGACTTCGCTGAATCCCTTCCATCAGTTCTAACCCTAAGGAAAATCCTCCAACAGCAACATGCATGATATCCACATATCACCAAAAAATAACAATGGTACCAAAGGAAAAATACCCTATGGGCTTCAAATAGTGAGAAGATGTGAAAATACCAGAGAATACTTTTAAAGGGGAGAAATACACACAGGAGGCCTACACAGGGTGTATTCGGGATTACAGAGAGTAGGCTATACAGCAAATTTGGTAATTACCTAAATGCATTGTTCAAAACCCCAATATAGAGCTGAACAGTGTCATCATCGAGGCTCTTGAAACCTCCAGTTTCCAAGGATGAATGGACAAGGGATAGAAGAATGTAATTTCTTTTATAAAGCTCTCCTGATTCTTATCACATCAGTTGCTCATGCAGTTCAGCTTTCCTAACAAGCTATTTATTGTATTTCATAGAATCATTTAGATTGGAAAGGACC
>NW_009242609.1:0-3440 GCF_000690835.1 Fulmarus glacialis | reverse complement strand
AAGGTCCCTTCCAATCCAAAATATTCTATAATTATATGATTCTATGAAATGCAGGTGTCGGTTGCACTTCCACTGGTTGGATGCAATCCTAAGGTTCAGGGCCTTAGATTTTTCTCAAGGACACTTGAGAAAATTCTGTGTTGCTACCCACAATTTTTTAGTCCTTGCTATTGAGGAGGATTTAAGCCCCAATACACTCTCATGACAGGTGGTAGTTAATAATCAGATAATCAATTTCATCAAAAACTGAAATCTCCCAAGACAGTTTAAGTAAGACAAGTAAATAAAAATTATGCCAGACAGAAACCAGTTTTTCCCCTGCTAAACAAAATATTCATCAAAAATACATTTTCAACCTTTTTTTTTTTATATTGAAACTGCATATTCTGAACAAGCTCATGCAAGTTGTTGTTGGTATCAGTTTCTTTTTGATGAAAACTTGACTAGGATTTTTCTTTGTATGCTGTAAAACTTTTTTAATGCTTGCTTAAAATATTTTGCACAAACATCTAACGGCAGAACTTTTCTTGATTCATTCTGTACCAATGACATGACAATGGCATATCCAATATAAATATAAGGCATGGTAATGGATCACAGACAAGTTATTGTTCCGCGAGTTGCACCGCAAATTGAAAACTTTGAATCATACAAGCAGTCACTTAAATGTCTTTACAGGAATCTTGAATTTATAACAGGCCTTCTTACAGTCATTCAGTTCATTAAATAATTTCATAAAAAGTAGCAGTTAGTCACCTAAACTGGCAACTCATACAGATAATGCTCACTCTGGTTAACTTGGTCATCACCAGTTGCAAGTTGTATTTAGTGATGGGTGAAATTGCTGTAGTCAGCTCTAGTATCTCTGTATATAGGCTCATACTGTCATACCTCTTATCATTACCTGACAATGTGGAACAAGCAGCAGCCCTGCTATTACACAATATATTCAGTAGCAGGGGCTGCTCAGAATTTCACAGGACATTGGAAAGTTGCAATCCCAATAGAGATTGGGGTAGTCTGTAAGGTCTCATAGGGAAATCTTTATTAGAGAACCGTGTTCTCCACAGAGGGAGAGTTTGCAAAGCCTCCCCAGAAAGAGGTAGAATGTGCCAGTGGAGATTGGTGTGTGTGTAGGCGGGGTCTAAGCCAAAAGCCACAGGAGCTACTGGTCAGAAGCGTAAGATTTCCACCGACATATCCTGGCAGATATCTAATTTGCTGATCCCACAACACTGGTGTATGGCTGAGGTGGAGACCTGCAGCTAGAAAGGGAGTAAGGCTGTAACCCCATTGCAGAAAAAGAAACACTTCTTCTATTATAAAATGATGCCCTCCACAACAGGCTTCTGCAGGATGTTCTGCACGTCTGGGGCATGATAAACTTTTTCTAAAAATAGCGTTAGCACGTGTATGAGATTATTTTCTTTTTGGACCAAAGCTATCATTGACTTTGAGACTTTTTGTAAAGAAGAGGTCCAGTGTGCATTTAAATCAAGGATTGTGTAAGGATTCTCCTAAAGAGACATGAACTGGCAAACACTTTACCATGGAATTGACCTGCCTTCACTAGAAAAGCATCTTCAATTTGTCATTGTTTTTTAACTTGCGATATAAATAAGGCAGAAATCAATAAACAGATTTGGACTGATGCCATCCAAAGTCCTTTCAGACATGGAGAAAAGTATCAGTTTGTTCATGCTTACCAGATTCTGATCTTCCTAAAACGGTCCGTATCTGTTCTGCATGCCAACAACACAGTGTCAAATACTGAACACTCCAAACTACTCACCATTAAATCAGAGAGGGAGGATCAATCACCTAAGAAAACTCTGCAGCTAGGAACAAACTAGCTTCCTTCAGTTGCAATCCTGTTGCTGCAGTGATCCTCTTGTACAAGGACTTACTACAGTGCTGCTTATGAATTCTGCTTGCATCTGGCCACTGCTATTAAGGCTTCACAAATAAAAACGTTCAAAGAGTCTGAGCGGACACCAGAAAGTACTGGTTTTCAGCCTAAAACTCAGTTCTATGCTTACTTGTGTGTGAGACTTCACAGCTCAACATTTACAGATATGCCCTCTAGAGCAGACTTCTTTGGCCAGAGCTATAACAAATTTATTATCACTTTTTGTAAGTTTCCTACCCAAAGAAGATGAAATCTTGACAATAGAAGACACTGTGATTGATTCAATTTCTTATGCCAGTTGGAAGACGAAGGTGGGGTGGGAGCTGAAAGAAGCAGCTCTTCATACAGTATTGGTGTAAGGACTAGGCCAACCTTTTTTCCAGGTGTGGTCTTACCAAACTACTGCTAAGAATGTGCCATCCCACAGACGCTTGCTCCCAGGACTGACAGGGAAACTGTGAGAATGATGACCTAACTCCTTCTTTTGAAACCAAGTTGGTGACAATGAGATGTTTAAGGCTGAAAAGTGTTTTTTTTTCAGGAAATCCTTTACATGGCCTCAGTGAACATGCTTAAAACGTCATCTGAACATATGACTTCTTGGACAAGTTGCCACTTTGGTCTCCACTCAGGTTGTAGGACTGAGGGAAATGAACAAGAGCATCAGCTAATGCTGATGGAGGATCTCACCCTGCAGGGGCCAGAGATGAGTCTACATGGAGCCCTTTTGATCTACTGGCAAGGACAGACAGCCTGCAGTTCTCAAGTGGCAGTCTGGGGTTGTGAGCTGAGGTGTGCTGCATGTGAGTACTGGCACGTGAACTGACATCAATATCTCACTGTGCAAACAGCCACGTATGACTGCAAAGATGAAACCTTCTTCCTAAACTGTCTGAGGCAGTACGTAGTTATGCATTTCACTTTTTAATCCTAAGCATGCAAGAGATTAGACTCATCGCAAACTCTTGCAGGTCAGAGGAAGCCAACTAGGATTGTTACCCACTAGGGTTCAGACATAGCTGTATGGCTGTACTGCTACTACACAAAAGGTGTCCTCCACGGAAACCAGAATTTCTGCAATCATAAATTCCATCACTTAAAACAAAAAAAAAATCCACAATAAAATTAAACACCCTTGCCCTCCCAATTTGTTTCAATGACTTGTGTGTGGTGTGCTTTATACTATAAAGCTACCTTTGCCCTTCAACAAAGATATTTTACATATAGATTATCAACATGTTTTTCCAGACCAAAAGAACAGGAATTTAGGTTAATTTAATAGAAAAAATAAAATATGGAATAACATTGATTTTGGCCAATATCAATTACAACAGAACTACCCTATTTTACAAATAACAACTGAACATTTTACACATGTACAGTATTTTTTCAGTAAAAATGAATTTGGATATAACAATGTGTCAGTTTTTTAAAGAAAACAAAGATATTAATTTCTTCTCTATAATAGTGTTAGAGACATTTGTAAGTACCAAACAAATTCTTTACAATCCATTACATAATTAAATCTCAG
>NW_009242608.1:0-3413 GCF_000690835.1 Fulmarus glacialis | reverse complement strand
CAAGCCTGTAGCGCTGCATGGGGTTGTTAATTTAATTAATTTAAATTAATTTAATTAATGAATACTATTTCTTATATGTGTGATATACATAACTCAGGGTAGTTCTGTTGGTTACCATAGATTCGTTAATAGGCGTTGCTGTAACATCAAACTATTACTCATTTATTTACTTAATCTCACACTGATATTCTCTATATGAAAATGAAACTATTTTGTCTAGGCAAAACACACTCCAATTTTAACAAGTTGACCCACCATTAAGAAAAAAGAATCAAAGACATTTCAGGTCCCTGACTTCACAGGATTTCTTTTGCTGTTCCTCATTTATCAAAGACAGACACTGGCCAAGTCAAGGGTAAATCACCTTTCCCACATATTTCCCATCAAAGCTCTAGTTTACCAAGCTTTTATACCACCGCTGTGAAATAGCTAAGTAGCAACTTAATTGTAGGAATGGTCCAAAGTCAGTATCAGAAGCATTATTTATTAGTTGAGCATTCCTAGCTCTCAAACCAGTGGAGTGGGCTGGGAGCAATTTGATGTACTGGAATGCTAATTACATGTTTTACTTAGCAATTGTGAAAAATTGAATTTGCTTATCAGGCAGCAACAGGATCAGTAACATGGGAAAAAAGGAAAGAGCTGGCTCTGCGCACCAGAAAAAATTACATTCAGTTCAGTCATGTCTGCCAGCTCATAGTCTGATATATGTTTTTGTAGAATATATTTACACAGAGGTTGGGAAGGTGTTTGTTGTGGGTTCCATTTCAATTCAGTTAAAGATGAGTTTAGGGTGTATCCGCTTGTCGATTAGATTCAATCCACAGTTTCTGATTCCTAAGTGGCTCTGGAAGGATTTGTGTGTGTGTATTTGTTTTCTTTGGATTTTTTTAATGATACAGTAAAGTGTTTGTTTTTCATAGGCAGGAATACATCAACGGCTTTAGAGGGCAACGTTGTTAAACTTGAAGGCTTAGGAATGAATCCCAGAAGAGTTGAGCATAATGATTTTTTTTTTAATTTGAAAATATGCAATCAAATAGGACATCCACAGAGGCCATTTATATTGAGTATCTTAGCTTTAATAATTGTTTGTGATGTCTCACCTGAGGCACAATCATTCATAATTAGATGAACCTCTAACACTAATCAAGAGAGAGAACTTTTAGTTATTCCATGTTGCTTCAAATCATTAATGGCAGAGGTAGAAAAGATCACATAGATCATTCTGCTGTCTTCATAACTTTCTGATGACTTCTCTGCATTATGATTCCTACTAATAATTTAAACTCTTCTTGTAAATCTGCAGTGATAATGTGTTAAATGCTTTTCCTGGGGAAAGTATTTTATAGTTGTTCTTCAGTGTTCCCTACGTTTTTCCTTGTCTCCTGTGCTGAAGGATTCTCTTTTATATTTGCCTTGGCCTGTCACTGAACTACATGTCTTCATGTCAAGCATGTTACATTTGGATTTTCAGAGGACTTGGCTCTATGTACCTGAGACTCAAATATTCTTGAAACCCATTTTATCAGCTACAATAAAAATCTATAGGCTTCTGCATTTGTTAGGTACATAACTGCCTCCTTGAATACCTGTTGTGTAGGAGCTTAAATATCCACTTCTGGGCATGTACCTGTTTCAGTCCTTTAAAATCAGAGCAGAGGGTCACGTTTCTTGTGTGCAATTAAAATATTTTTTTGTTCCAACTTTGCCATCAAGAGAATTTTTATTTTTTATGTGTTACAACAACAGTTCAAGCTTCCCACTTGGCAACTTTTGTCAATGTTTCTCATTCCCATTGCTTCGGGTCCTTTTCCCAGACTGTGCCCTGCCTGTGTACCAGTGCAGATTTAGCACTGCAGCAATATCACTGTGCTCCACAGATCAGTCCTGTCCACAGACAAAAAGACTGTCATGCTGAATACTTTGCCCTTTATTGTTTGGGTCCCATTTAAGCATCAGGGAATTAATGGTAGCTTTGCTGCTGTTTCCAGTCTTATTAGTCAACAAAGATGCATTGTCTGCTTATCCTTATGAATATAAACCCAAACTGTCCCAAAAGGCATGCAGAAAAATTACCTATTTACTACTGGAAATGTGCACTGAATGGCAGGAGAGGTCTCTCATCAGATGACAAAAATTTACCTGCTACATATAGATTTGCATTTGAAAGAAAATATTCCTTATTCCCCTGAGTTTGTGTTCTGCTGCCATACATGAGCTGAATGTTGTGAAGTTGTTTCTTGTCACTTAAGATTTGATGTCTTTGGGATCCAAATATATCCCTGACACAATTTCTGTGGGGCTGAAGTTTTAGCCAGGAGCAAGTTAGTTCTTGCTATGTAAAAAACCAAGCAAATAAAAAATTCCTATGTCTCTTCCCATTCCCAAAACAAAACATAGAAGAAACTATTTTAGTAGGGTTAATATAACTTCTTGTATAAGTGCTGGTGGGTATTACGAATGTTTTATCTCTGACCTGGAATACACATTAGAGAGGTTAGCTATAATTTTCAAATGAACGTACAAAAAAATCCTGCATTTTTGAGGCTTTGCTCCTCTTTAGGTCCATGCATCACTATTTCCTATCTATGCTTGTTCACTGACAATTTGGTATATCTAAGTCAGTCAATATATTTTTTGTTAACAGGGGTTCTTCCTCTGTCTGTGAAAAATTGGGATTTAAAAGTATTTTCCCCCTGTCACCTGAGAGATCTCTAATGCAGTTCTCCACATGGCCTACACACTCTGGTTACTTTAGCCTTGTTTCTTGCCTGTCATCACAGCTCCTCATTGAAGAGTACATATCCAGACAGAGGGGCAACAAGAGATATATGCTTAAAGTGAAGAATTTCGCCATCTGTGAGGTGTGTGGGCAGGAAATGTAAAAATGCAAGCATGGAAACAAAAATGAATAAAAGTTGAAAGGGGAAAAAATGTAGACTCAAAAGTTATCCAGAAAGAGGTCAAACAAGGAAGTGGAGGTGATCAAGTATGAGGAGAGAAACAGAATGAAGAGATTCGGCTTGAAACAAAGTATAAGGCAATGATGATCATGTTCTTGTTTGTCAGAAAGGAACTGTAAAAAAGAGCACTGAAAATCTCTGGGCTGGACCCTACGTGAACCCTTCTGGAAGAAAATGCGGCAGCACATCTGCACTGAACAATTAATTTTAATAATATGATAAAAACATATTCATACTTAATAATGAATTACTGAGTATGAACATCTTTCAGATGAGTATATGTTAAGTTTAATCCAGGGTGTAAAGTAGTATATTCTAAAAAATATCACTATCTAACTCTGAATTCCTATTTGAACATCACTGTCTGTTTGTTTGTTTTTTTTTTTAAAGAAAGATTGATATTTTACTTAGTACTGTTTTGTCATGGTTTAAGCTGGCAGGCAGCCA
>NW_009242607.1:0-3094 GCF_000690835.1 Fulmarus glacialis | reverse complement strand
CCTTAATGATTCTATGATTCTATTAAATCAATGTGCATTACAAATATTAGAAAGATATTAGAACTACAAAGTATTTAAAAGATATTAAACATATGCATATAATATAGTTTACTTTCATTAAGCAGGTAAGGAGCGTTTATGGGGTTCTTTGGTAGTAGAGGTGCAATAAAGATAATTGCAGACAATATTTTTATTTTTATGCTATTCCAGAATTTGATGTGATTAAACATATTCACCCACTCAGCGGCCAAAATAATTGACTCAGTAACATAAACCAAGAGAGTCACTGAATACTTTTATTTATACTGTATAGCACTCTACACCACAAATAAGGCAACTAATTTCAGCTTGAGCAAGAATAACTGTACGTGAACCTTTGACAGTAGATATGAGAGAACTGCAAGTTCAGCAACAGTAAAGTCAACATTGAGCATGTGGCCCACATCTCCCTGTGCATCCAAGAAACTTTCCTCTGCAGAAAAGCCTAGAAGTCTTAATCAGCAAAGCCAGCCAGAGCATTCCTGTGGTAAAAGGCGGCTATGAAAGATTTCATAAAGCTTTACTTTCAAAACAAGCTACAGAAAGTCATTTGATCTGCTCCTACTGCAGACTGACCAATCAATGTGTAATTGTTTGAAAAACACACTTGGTGATGCAGAAGACACATAAAACTATATTCAGAATGCTAAGAACTTGTAAAAGTTGAATCTTTTCATGATTTTTCACCAAATAAAGACAATTGCTAACAAACAGTATTAGCGTCATTACAAGAGTTGAAATTCAAAGATTTAAATTTTTTAATTATGAAAACCCCAATGGCTTTCATGTTTTTATTGGATTTTATTCTACAGGTTCATTCCATGGAACTGAAAACAATATGAAAACACAGCCTATCTCTAAATAAAAAGATAGCATGTAATATATTTCTAGGAGTATAAAGAATTCAAGTCAATGTGGGTCTATTTTTGCAAAATTTCATGTGTAATTTTTTGCTTTTAATTAATTATACATTTCAGCTCCCTATTCAAAGTTGAGTGAGCTAGGTCCCATTTACTGCACACGAAGAAAGCCTACGTGATGAGTTAGCCTTACCTTCTTATCATTCCCCCCTGATAAATTACCAGTAAGTAGTAAAGCTGGGGTAGGCTTACAGATTTTAGATTTTTATCTGAACTGTCATATGCTACTGAGCTTTCAGATCTATAAGAAGGGACACACTGATGATTTCTGAAAATGTCTGTTCCATTTCAGTTAGAAATCTTTCCTCTTTTGAAAATTTGGCACTTCAATCTTCATTCATGACTGAAACTGGAAAGATTAATTTGCAGTGGGAGAATCCATTCTTGTTTTAGTCACACTTGTTCATCATTCCCTACTTCAAATCACAAAACAAAAAATACCAGTACTGCAGTAAGTCTAGTTTTCTACTCTTTTCAAATCAGTAATAAAAGGTTTCAGTGACATGAATGGAAGGAGGAGGGGATCCTTAGTCAGAAATTTCATTAGAAAACAAACTATGAAAAGCTATAGATAGAAGATTTAGGATTTGTGGTAGTTATAATTCAAGGGATTACTTTATCTAATCATAGAAAATTTCCATAGCCTTTCAGCAAGGAAACAAAAAATACGCCTTTTTTAATAATTATATTATAATAACCTGAAACATTCTTAGAGTTTGAATCTGCTTATTTGTACGGGAAAAACACAACCCAATCTTTCAAAGAGAAATAACACTTTCTAGGTCACTGCAATAGTATGAAATCAATACTGTTTGATACCTTGCTATTTTCCAAGACATTGCTTGTCATTCCTCTACATAAAAGATAAATCAAGACAAAAAGGAAAACTTTGAAATACTGAGATCATTCATTCACTGCACTTCAGAGAAAATATGGGCAGCCGTTTTCTACAGTACCCTAGAAAACAATATAAAAGACCCAGATTTCTAAACTGCATAAATCTACCTGCACTGTTAGTCACCATTATGCTTAAGTAGGTCATCAGTGGCGGTTTCCATTTTTGGTTTGTCTTCCTCTGTTTGTCCGTTTTACCATTGTAGATAAAGACCATCTGTATACAGACAGTAAAACATTTAACTTTACACAGAGCAAATAACATCATAGCATTGAGTGGGTCTAGTCACACTGAGAAAAGTTATGCACATACAGAAGTCTTGGATGATTAAACATTTTGCACTTCAAGCTGCTTCGAGCAAGGATTGGTTTTACCCTGTATTAGGTAGGGCCCTCTAACAAAGAGACTCTAATCCTCATATAGGGCTCCACTTCTAATTAAAGCAATCTTTTCCTGATATTGGCACAGATAAAGATTTTTTATTTCCTTATCATAAACAGCATGCATTTTTATATTTCTTGTATTCATATGCTGTTCTTAGCTAAATTTGGATTTGTAAGCCAATCACTATCTTCAGGGTAAGGATTTGCTTTTGCATGTTTGAAGAACTCTTCTTTCCAGCACATACCAACAGTGATGGAATTGCAGACAAGGCCATGCATGACACTGATGGTGGGCAAATAACTAACATTCTGCTTCAGAAGAAGCGAAGGTTGATATTTAGAAGGCAGCGAACACTGCGAAAATAGCAGCATGATTATAGTCACCCTCTATTTAAAATTACGTATATTTATTTTGTAAAAACTTAAGTATCACAGAGAAGAAGAAAGAGGACTGAAATGACAACAACTAGATTTCTTCTTTTCCAGAATTCATTATTAGAATTTACTCCAAATCAGACCATATTTACTAAAACCTGGCAAATTAGACCCAACTTTTGGTCTAACTCCCAATGAGTTTCAATAGCAGCTTTCCAGAGGTGAACAAGGCTCCAGTAAGCCTTGAAGCTCTAAGTTCCCTATAAAATACATCTGATAAAATTCATTTTGCAGGGGTAGCAGAAGATAGAAAAATATTGGAAAGATCCAATATTCATTCCCCAAATTAGCCTTCCATCATAGCAGCTGAAAGTTGTAAGTCTACAGAGAGGTCAGTATCAGCATTAATCTCGACTTCTAAAAGACTTAAGTAGCACACCAGCTTATCCAGTGTCCATTAGAATCATAGAATCATAGAATCA
>NW_009242606.1:0-3406 GCF_000690835.1 Fulmarus glacialis | reverse complement strand
AATTAACTATATCCCAGCCAAAACCAGCAGAAGTCAGTGATTGTATTACATGAAATTTGTTGGGATGCTCACATTCAGATTCCTGATCAGTGTTCAAACATGGATTGTTATTTGTAATTGGTGAGCTAATTCAGAAAATGAATTAGTGCCAGGAAAATAAGTTCTCGGTGGTCTACCTGGAAAGCAAATGAGGAGAGGATGTGAACATGATTAAAGTAATTTTTAAAATTAAAATTTATATCTTTATTCAAACAATACTGTCTGGAGAACATGTCTGTTGGCCACAAAGCGTACCAATGATGTTTTCCTCTGTGCATGATGACTGTGTTATCTAAATGAGATTTTGTAATGAAAACCTGTATACATTTCTTTCTACACTTTTAAGAAAAGAATTGCCATGAAAATCTTCCCATGGTGGACACACATGAAGTCACACCAAACCTTCACTCTCAGAATGGAGAAAGTAGAGTTGTAAAATCCAGTTCAAAATGTAACTTAATAGTTATTGTCTGAGTATAGTCGAAAGCATGAGATTGTAGCCCTGAGCTCATAAAAAGCCAAGGGAAAACCACATGGGTTCCAGAAACTAGAAATGAGCAAATCAACAAATATGAGATGTCCTTTTTTTCCTATTTCACTTTCCTTCTGCTCCAAAAATTTTTAATGAGAAGAAAATGCCATAAAAAAATTATTCATAAAACAGAACTCTATGGCAAGAATGCAACATTTAAGAATAATATAAAGCCCATCTAAGTAACACATATTAATAACTCTTTTAATGAAATCTGTTCAAAAGCTTTACTATTACTACTCTTTTCTTCAGTATGTGGAACAGAAAAAGATAAAAATTTCCCTTGCTGCTACAAAAATGCCCTGGGAGAGTCCCATGTTTCTGTATTTAAAATAGTGATACACTCAGTATTTAAAAAATCTGCTTTAAGCTACAAAAATGGCTTTCATATTGAAAACAGAACCCTATTTCCCTTGCCAAAACATTTCAGGACAGCGTACAGCTGGCTCAGTCACTATTGTAATCATAATCCATCCTTCATTTGTGTACGAGGTCTGTAAAGGAAGTGAAAAATGATAGGGATCCTTCGGGGTAAATTGTAGAAAATTATCATTTTTAGCAAATGTTTATTTGGCATATTTATCTGAAACATTTTTAAAGGCTATTTGAGAAATACTTGCAGGGACACTTTTATCTCTGATCCAGTATAGTCGAAACCAATGGGCAGTTTCTGTTGGTGGTCTGAACTGGTGCAAGCTTTTTAAGTTTATTGTACAGATTGATGCTATCTGAAGGCAAACTAACAACCTTAACCGCATGGATTATTTTAGCATAGTACTATACAAACTCCAAAAAACCCCTTACAAAACTCTACAGAATCTGTTTGAGATTTCCAAAGTAAACAAATAAGCCATTATTTCCCCGTTATAACCGGAATACCTCCCGAAAGCCTATGCCCATCAAGTTTATTACAGTTTTCAAAAAATCAAGTCAGTAACACCAATTACTCTGACACTTTGATAAAGAAAAGCCTCCATGAAGTTACATATGAGTAACAAGCCTTCGGCAGCATTGGCGGAATAAATAAGGAACAACTAGAAGGCAGTATTTTCCAGAATAATAATGCCTAGGTAATGTATCTGATGAATTTTGCAGTATTTTTCAAAATAGCTGATGACTTTTTAAACATTTTTCCAGCTATGGAAATGTTCTGATGGTGTGATGAACAAATTATTCAGTGAATATTTCTTTTATTATTCATCTAAGTGTAGCAAGTTCCCTTACCTGCCTCTAAAACTTCTTCTCAGATGTGAAGAATGATGAAAGAAAAAGACAAATCACCCAAGACTGAAAAGGAGTTTGTCTGGTGATCAGAATATGAGCAAAAAACCTGGACAAGCATTTCACATTTGCAGCCCTGAGTTCAAAATCCACTACCAGTGTTCCCGTGAGGTACCTCAGTTCACACTCTGTTGCTTTCTCTGCGTGGCTAGCCAAAAAAGCAATATATCTTCAGACATTATTTCCCTCACCCTCCCCTTTCAGAATCTTTATTACTGTTCAGCCTCTGCAGTGCATCAACAAGATGTGCCGAGCAGTGAAATATTCAAATGGTAGAAGAAATTACTTCATGCAAGACACGGTTTCTGCAATTTTTCCAGTGAAATACTTAAAATATGGTGAGGTAGCAATGTGATCAGAATGAGGCAGAATTCAATCTGGAAAAAATCCACTTCTGCACTGTCCATCCTGCTAGTGATTTACCAAGTGAACACGTCGTAGTCTCTGCATGGTTCAATTACAGATGATTGTTTCCTTGTGAGCTAATAGTGGAAGGACTAACTAGAGGGGAGAATAAGAACTTGCTTATTTCAAATATTTTACTAACGTTCGTTTTGGATAAGTGCTGCCTAGCGCTAAGCCAGCACTGCTGAGCGCCGGGGGGTACTTCACCTGTACCGTTTGCAGAACCTCTGCAGTGGTGCGGCTCTGATTAAAACTCGGCATTTTCGCTTCACTTGTTTATACGGTTGTTGCACTACTGGTGTTGAAGGATCCTTGGCTTTCTCTCCTGCCTGTACTGTTTTACTGTTGGCTGTGCAACACTGATTGGGCTGATGGGGTTGTTAGGTTTCATGGCAAGGATGGTTTACTTTGGGTGAGAGAATTTGAGAAACTGTTGCCATTCAGCAGGCTAAGGGATGTAACTTAATGCCCTACTGTTGAAAATGTCACCGGAATGCAACCCCAGTCAGTGATTGAGAGGTGTGGAAGCCTAGAAAGAAATCCACGGGGAAGAAATGTCAGGACTCCATTTTTCAGGGCCTGCTGCAGTCAGCCTTTTGAAGGCCCATTATTTCAATTTTTTTGTTTTATTCTAGTACCAGTGTATTTAGTGTAGCAAGTAATCTAGAGGCTAAGCCTTCCCAGAGCATTGCATTGCTAATTCCAGTAAGTTGTACCCTCATCGTATGCAATGGGAACGATGTATAAAACTTCCTAATTACTGTTGCTTCCCTTTAGCACTCCCATGATCTGGCTAATACTTCTACAGGGTCACAGAGTGATGAGCGGACTGCTGGCAGCAAATGGCACTCACGGCCATTTGCAGGAATTTTAATTAGATAAAGACTATGGAGAAATAATTTACTTGTTAAATCTTTCCTTAATCTCCCCCAGATGGCTGATTTACAGTGCTTTATTTAGGTATATTTAGAATCTATTTCGTTTTCAAAATGTGCACTTATTTTGACTTATTTAAAAGCAGAATAGGAGAAAGAAATCCTCGGTTCCTGTTGCCGTCGGTTGCCTTCTGTTTCTGCTGCAAACTTGGTAGGAAAGCGAGTTTCGGGCACCGCGCAAGGCAGGGAAGGGACCGGCTGCAGCTGCCGAGCT
>NW_009242605.1:0-3392 GCF_000690835.1 Fulmarus glacialis | reverse complement strand
TACCCCAGCCGAAACCAGGACAGGACCCATGGTCAATACCCAGTGACATGTATGGCAAAGAATAGTGTGCCTAAGTGTGTCTCCAGAAAGAGCTAAGTTCAACTACAATGTCAGTAATGTGGGCCTGAACCTCAGAGAGGTCTGAGTTCCTTGCTCCGTCTCTCATTTCTGAAGCTGTGTTTGATGTTACCTAGTCTTCCAATAAAATCCAGGAATAATCCTGTGAGCAGAAAAAAGAAGCCACATTATCCATCCAACAGGAATTTCCTGCCTTACAAAGTCATACTTATTCTTGTATGTTCTTATCCAGCAAATCTTGTCACCACCTTTGCACAGCAGTGCAGAAAGTGCAATTCCATGAAAAGGCTGCAGTGTGGTTCGACCCAGAAAAGGCCATTTCCTCATGGTTCAAACACTGTCATGGGGAACGTGGGCAGGAGCACACAAGCTGAGAAGGGAATTAAATCTGTTTGGAAGAACTTCAAAAGAAAGTGGTAGCCGCAGATGTATTTTGTGAGGTACCAGATACCATTGGTGTGAGTTGGAACACACTCTGAAAATTCAGCCTGAACCATGTTTCCATAGACTCATTTGGAAAAAAATCACTTATTTCTACATCTTCATTGAATTTACAGATGGGATAGGTTGCTCAGTCAATGTGGATCTCTCTGGGATATCATGTAGCATCAAATTCCGTTTCTTTTATGCTTTCTTTTATACATTGTTTCATCACAGTTTGATACGATAACCTTTGCCTGGAGAAAGAAAAGAAATAAATGAAAAGAAGTGATTCTTTTTCTTAAGTCCAATTACCATCCTTATAGATAAAGTCACATGCTTTAAAATTCCTCTCCCAGAACAGGTCATCTATAAGCTCAGAGAAGGATAGGAAACAAAATAATTTCCTCCACTTACATATTCTATTTTCTGTGCAGCTTTTATTATGTGCAAACCATTCAAGTGAAATAGTTTCTTGGATCAAACTGAGCTGAAAAAGCATTAGTGACTGCCTAAAGCAACATAGATAAAAGAACAAAGTGATGGCTTTTTATTCAATGTTTGACTTTTGTTCTTGTTTTCTTTTCCATTGCTGAACCACACTTCTCATCAAAAAAGACACTGAATGTTTGCAGGTCACTTAGATAATTTCACCTGGGGACTGTAAGCTTAGTTCTCCAAAATCTACTCCAAACACAGCCAAAAACACAAACTAAAAGATCAACCACTTATAAGCACTAGGAAATTTCCAACTTTGAATTCTGCTGTGAAGGAAATACAAATTTCAGCATATAGACGTAAAGTCAGCACCCTTGTAAATAAGTCTGCAAGACAACCATATCCTCTGCTCAAGACTGCAATAGTAAGGTAAAAGTAACGAGGAGATTCAGACGCAAGGGTAGAGGGAGCAGACTTTTAAGAGGGCGGACTTCTCAGCAAAGTTCTTTACATTGCCTATACACATACATCACCTGTAGTGCTCATGAAACAGAGGGATTTACAGATAATTTACAGGTCAGTCATCTGAAAATATGGTAGTGATTAACTGTCACCACTTGCCAAGCAACAAACAGACCACCTTACCAAGTTTGATTTTTATTTTCAGTGTAACCTTGAGCATACCCTAGACCTGTGTAAACAGACATTCCGTTAAGTATTATAATTCTTATTTAAATGAAGCGAAAACCTAATAATTCCACATATTGCAAAGCAAAGTTAGTGATCTCATTGTCCCGTTGTGTTGCATGCATATTTGTTTATCGGCATGAAGCAGCTTCTTATCTCTTTTCCAAGCCCAAGGCAAAGTTAACATTTAATTAGAAACCTCAGTTTCTAAACTTATTGATGTTGTTGCCTTACAGTGATCTCCCTGCTCACTGACAAACACCAAAACAGGCACAACTTTCTAAACACTTGTACCTACTGATGTGGGAGAAGTTGGTATTAATATCACTGATTGCCTGTTCTTATGCAAACTCCTTTATTTCAATGTCATTTGAAGAACCATTGAGCAGACGTGGGTTGATGGTTTAACCTGATAAACTAGCCACTAGTGTTTTAGTCCTGTGAATACATATGCAAATGGTGATGATGACTTTAATGGAACTTTTGCCTACATAAACATTGCCCCTTAATGGGGGAGGGAGAACTAGAGCTACTCAGAATTTATATTTGGATCCTGTGGTTCATAACCCTTTTAAAGCAATGGGCCTTATTGTGCTTTTATGTATTACTTTGATTAATCTTCCATCGCTTCATAGAATTTGAGGCTTCAGGGATCTTCAGATCATCTAGGCTGATTTCCTGGATATCACAGACCATTTATTTTCACCCAACAACCCTTTTATTAGTACAAAAAAAAAAACCCAACTGCCTTGTGTTAAAGCATTTCACTCTGCAGAAGCTGGGACTGTTGCATAGTACAAGCAGAAAAGCAGGGAAGCTCAGGGTACAGCAGCACATCAGGGGCCCAGAATAACAGAGAACTAAATAGAGGATATACGCCTCAATAATCCTTCAGGTGCTCTCCGCTTCAGGTTGCCAAGGAGAAAAAAAGGAGGAACTGCAGCCCTGTGAATCTGAATGGCAAGAATATTTCTTTCTAACTTCAGTGCTGACAGTTGTTCAGGCTATATTTTTCTGAACGCAAATGATTTTTTTATTCCCCAGACAGGTGACGCGGTCCACCTCAGGGCACTGCTTTACACTCTGTTGGTCACCTCTGAGGTGAGAGGGAGGAAAACAAAATAAAATGAAATATATAAACAAAATACCTGTTTGATTGTGCCTGGAGGAAAACTTTCCTTCAAACCCTGGAGAAAATATTAGAAATGATATTTTCTAATCCAGTTTAACCTAATGCTGATCTGCACTTTTTTGGGCAATATGAATGCTCTCAGAAGGTGAAATAAAGCTTTTTGCCTTTTTTTTTTTCCTTTCCCTCTATCCAAACTTGTTTATATTTCTCTGAACTATGGTGAGTCCATCACCTCCCCAGTGTTTAATTACCTGCAGTGCAGGTAAAATTCATCTTACCTTAAGGCTGATTTTTTCTAACATTAAGTTCCAGTCCTTGAATCCTGTTTTGACTTTTTCTAGGAACGTTAGAAAGTTTCCACCCATCAGATTCATTTATGTGTGAAATGATCTTTCAGCCTGCTTTTCAATATACTCAATAGGTTGAGCACCTTACGTCTTGCATTGTTTTGCAATTCATAGATCATTTTGAGTGTCTTCCTTCAAGCTGTCTGCATACATGCCCCTTAAATTGCAGAAGAAGATGCAGTGGATTGTCATTTCAACCTTAACAGTGGTGCAGCCAGAGGCAAGCTCATGACCCTGTTTCTACTCTTTACCTGTGCAAGGATATCTTTATCAGTGATCTGGACAAGGGG
>NW_009242604.1:0-3434 GCF_000690835.1 Fulmarus glacialis | reverse complement strand
CCTGCGTTGAAAATCGCCGTCGGTATCTGCTGGAGCGCCCTGGCCAGGCGGGCCTCCAGGCAGGAGACCCGGCTGCTCCGGCACCGGGATCAAGGAGCTCCCAAAATACCAGAAATACCATTCAAAGCATTTTTCATGCCCAATGGAGCGGCAAAAGAGCAGCCTGAAAAATGTATTTTAATATATTTACTATCTTTTTTAATTTTCTGGCACCAGATAGGAAGACACGAGAATTTCTTGCTTGCCCCAGAATATTCCATTATTCCCCTGTTATTTTACTGTGGGATTTTTCCCCCTATGCCTTAATATCCTCATAATTTCAGCTGCAGCGTGTTTGCTTTGATGATACCTTAACCTAGAAATAGTCTGCAGTTGTTTACCCGCTGGTAGAGCTTCAAATATTATATTCTCACGTTTTTAAATCAGTGCAGACACCTGAGACAAAAAGTGTCCCAAAAGCTGCCTACAAGAGCTACATGCTGGTCACTCTTTCTTGTCAAGGTTGATTTATTGCCTCCTTGCTGTTCAATTTCACATTTTGTCCTCATCATATCCGTGGCTCATGATCATTCTAGGCTGACCCTTGTAGGGCAGGCAGGGAATATTGATAAAACAATTATCTGTTAGCCGTTCATTTGATTTTCCATTTCAATTACGGATTGCACGAGGCAAAAGGAAAAAGATTGCATCATTGATTTTTCTACCTTACAACAGTAAAGAGTTGCTTTGATGGTTATAAAATGAATGCAACTCAACCATGCTTTTAAAGGTCATATTTTTTGTTTTACTATATTTCTTAAAAGCCTTAATATATGCAACTATACAGGGGGGAGAAGCCTGTATCGTCAGATCAGATAACTAGATACAAAGCACTCATACGTCAAAGAAACACAGGTGAAAAAACCCTTGCTCTAATGTATTTACAATAAATCTGATCTTCCCCAGCAAACTCCTTGGAATAATTCTGCAGCCGCGACGTGGCTCTGGAGTCAAATGCCTGCCTGCAAATGCCTCTCCTCGCATGTAGCTAAGGAGAATTTAACAAGCCGTTCCTGGAAAAGTGGCCTCCTGCCTGATGGAGAGCGCCATGCTCCGTCTCCCGGCTCCGCAGCATTACTGCACATTAAGAGTTTGTTCGGTTCACGCAATATGCAGAGAGCGGCTGCAAAAAGAGACGTATTATCCCTGCTAAACAGAACTATGTTAAAACTTCACCTATCTGAAGGGATGATAATGTGCTCTTGCCAGGCAGTGATCCGGGACGGTCACACTGGCGCGGGAGCGGTGCTGAGCCCACGGCACTCCATCACGGTTCAGCGCCCGGTGCAGCTCTGGGGGATTTTCACATGGCCGACCCTCGGAGAAGTTCAGCCTTTGATCAAGGTTTAGCATGCCTGGAGTGGCCGTGGCGCAGGAAAGGGCTTCCATTTTCTGTGTCATAGGGTGCCAATGTTGATCTCCTTAAAGCCCTAGAGTTTTCTTCCAAGACTGGATTACGCTCAGCAATTAAGGTAATGAACTGGCTGAGGTAACAAAGCATAATGATCTCTTTTGTCCTCTGAATGCTTATGAACTCCGTTCATTCACAATAGTCTGGAATGCAAAGCTTTCTCCAACACTGCGCGGCTTAAAACTGTGTAAAAATGATTACTTCCATTATGCCTTCATGGTTTGACATTTTTAATTTAAACACCTGTAATATTTAAGCATACTTCTCAGAACCAAAATACCCGCTCTCAAAGAATGCTAGCTTACGTTCTTATAATATTTTGACATCTTATGAGTATTATTTTAATGCCTGAAAAGATAATGTGATGAATCCATTGCAAATATATCAAAATATGTGTATAGGGGACTGTTTCTCGCTTTTTGTTGCAAAACAATGGATTTTTCAAAATAAGGCACAACAGCTGAGAGAGCAGTAATATTTTCATAAGGCAGTATATTGTGTCGATAACAGAAACAGCCGAACGACATTGTCTCTGCATATGTGCAGGCAAACGCAACAGAACTTTTGCTTCAAATCAAGCCCTTTTATGCCATATTAAATACCGGCTTGCACACTGCAATCCTTTCCAAGCGCAGGGTATCTTGATGCAGCTATTTTACTTTTCTAAAGCGTTTACTTAAGGTTTTATTTATTTATTTTCAAACATCTGGCTACTACTTTTACATTTTTTTCAAATTTTTTGCATGATATAAACCTTCTGCACTGCAGAATCTGCTGCACTCTGATCTTTCATCTTAACACATTTCCAGCCCCAAATTTCACTTCAATCTCACCTCATCTCTCCATACTACATTAACCCCTGGCAATTGCCTTCCAAATGACCCCATTAAGCTGTAATTGCCTCAGCAGGCCTGCACTTTCGCTTGTAATTCTGTACCTCTCATCTCCCAGACGTTCTCTCAGCATCATTTCGTGTTCTGGCTCCCTTCACTGAGCTCAGCTTATGACCTCGCTGCACCATGGCCGAAATGACTACTAAAAGCATAACAGAGACGGAATTCCATTACTTATTTTTAAAAGTTCTCTGGTGCCCTAATGTAATATTCTTTGGGGAGTGTTGTCAAGGATACCAAGCACCAGCCATTAAAACCTTTTGTTTCCCAAGGCATTCCGTCTTTTATTAATAAATAAAGATAAAGAGAAGCTCATCCACCCTCCAGAAAGTCGGCGTGTGCTTGCAATGGTCTGGTACAACTTCAATCCTTATTCTACCCCTTGTACGTGGGGAACGGCCGCGTTACACCCAGGAGCAAGGAACGGCAGGCTGGCAGCAACGGCGCGCTCTGACCGGCACAAGTGCTGCCGCGCACAGATCATTTAAAACCGTTCTGCAGATAATTTTGCAGGAGCAACTCTGCACAGTAATGCCTGCCTTTAACATATGCTGCCTTCGCACCTATAATGAAAATTAAAGCCGAGGTCCAAGTAGCCTTACGTGTGGACACAGCCCAGAGGAGGAGGAAAAACTAAAACTATCATATCCCACTGTCAGGGCTAACAGTCTATCAAGGATAATGGGAATCCCCAATGGGGGCGAACAAAACAGCATGGAAAAAGCTGGCTAATCCTTTAACCGGGTTTGTGGCTCAAATGTGTTAAGGAGGAACCTCCCGCTCACGGCTGTTGTGAGACGGCCAGGAGACATATATTTCAGATTGAAAATTAATTGGTGCTGGATCCAAGCAAGCCTTGGTAGCAAGCAGTAACCTTTTCATTTTATGGTCATGACACTGAAATATTAAGAGCCCTCTTCTCCCATAAACTATATAAACAGAGGCACTCTGAAAAATGGAGGTAGTTTTTTTCTGTGGCAGAGAAGGAGTTTTACTCTTAATTCATAATAAAACTTAGCGCCGAGGCTGAGCGTGGCGGAGGGTTCATGCTCAAAGGGCGCCGGTGCAGGCGGGGGGCCGGTCCCAGCCCC
>NW_009242603.1:0-3384 GCF_000690835.1 Fulmarus glacialis | reverse complement strand
AGCCGCCAGCTTCTCTAGGAGAATACTGTATTTATACACCAGTGTATTTCAATAGCATTTGATTTGTGAAAAGTTAACTTGGATATAAAGCTCATCTGTTTAGCACAAAACTGGAACAGATTAAGGGAAAAGATTTCTGCTTCATTTACAATACACCATTAGATTTCAGATCTTTGTGGTATAATGTACTGCTGCACTCTGAGGATTGTCATGGAGAATTCTTTTCTTGCATTTTTACACTCCCTACGGTGTTAACAAATTCTTCTTTTTTCACCTTTATTTTTGCTGATACTGTGAACAAATGTCCTTTAACCTCAAGCATAAGTGTTGACTTTCCCATCTTGACTTTGAAAATCTGCTTCCTCACCAACAATCCAAAGTATTTTTAGAAGCAATAATAATTCCAGCAATAATTAGATAAATATGGCACTGAGAATGGTTTGGCGGTTAAAAGGAGAATATAACTTGTGCTTGAATGAATACTAAGGATCTCTTACTTCTTACACCTTTATTCCATTCCTTCATATTGCCCAGTTTTCAAAAAAAACCCAATCAATACCCAGAATAGAATCATTACTTTTTCTACAATTCAATGCACATCACCACCACATAATAGTGAGAAAAGGATTTAAACTAAGCATACCGAAGTTCATGCCCTTACTGCAGTAGTACTTCATGAGTTGCCTATTTCCTTATAGGAAAGAAAAATTTTCCTGATCCAGCCAGTGTATCTCCTGGTACTATGCTGAAGGCAATGGCAAACTACTTTCCTTTCAGAAATAAATCTTAAACTTTGGCTTTGATTCCCGCACAGCAATGCAAAATACTATCAAGATGACCCAAAACAGTAACAGAAAGTAGACCTGAGGAAATTGCAAAAGAGAAAGCCTCTACTGGATGACATTTTGCCAAAAGTCCTATTAATGGCTCAATGAAACTTCTACATAATGAGCTGTAAATGTGTATTTCACAAATACGGCTATGTAAGATCCCACTTATTTTGAATAAGGATACTCAGTTCCACTGAAATAAGTAAGTGAGGATATCCTTTAAGCAAGTGGAATAAAGAATTACTCAGAATGATTGAGGGTCTCAAAGTCTAGCCCATAAGGAACTGTTAAGCCGAATTTTAAAAATTACGAAGTGCTTTCATTGGCGTTTCCACTTGAATTTTATCTTAAGTTAATACAAGTTATCTATGCCAATTATCTATGCCAAGTTTACAGTATTAGAATTTTTCACCTAAGTTGTCACAATTGTCGACCATTTTCTTGAAGCCCTTCTAGCCTGTTTAAAGGATGGACCTTCTGTGCTGCTGAGTGGATCTGTTAGACTTATTTTACACACCTTCTGCAAGCTTTAACAGAATAGTACCAAATTAAATGGAACTACGTCAATACATTCATTTAAGTATGTACTTATGTCTTAGCAGGATGGGTGCTTATACAAATACAGGTGTCAAGCCAGAAGTGAAAGACGTAAACACTGAACAATGGCTACATTTTTCTTCAAGATTAATTGCTCTTAAGGGGAAAGGGGAAAAAAATGAAATCCCTGACATGTTCCTGTAACTGAATAAAAAGAAAACATTTTTTACTTCTTCAAGATCCCTTTGCTCCCTATCACCTGTGCCTTTAGAAGACAAAGTTCCACGTCCAAGGCAGTTTTGAAAACTTTTTTTCATCAATGTCAAAGGAAAAAAAAAGATCTTCATTTATGATTTGCCCTATAAGATTCCCTACAAAAATAAATTAAGAGATGTCTCTCTTCTGAGGAAAGCACCACACACTACTGTAAAAGACAGTTCAGAGTATCTGAACTACATTCATATCCTCACCTGGAACGCCTCCTCTTCCTCCTCCTCCTCTTCTAGCACTTGAGTATCAAGATATTGAGATTAATGTATACTAGCAGTGAATACAAACCACAAGATGATTTTTGCAGAGCTTGTGATGGTTTTTCTATACTTTTACCTAGTATATTTCAATTACCCACATCACCCTTTACTAGGACTTCATATTAATAGAGCTTTCTCACTAAACATTCATCTTTATAGTGTTACCTACATTTTTAGTGTCTTAAGCAGCTTTCCTATTTCATTATGAAGTCTTCACAGATTTACAGAGTTAGGTGTGTTTTTTAACCTCACAGCCAATCACTTCTCCATCTATTTCTCCCTTTTGACTACTTTTATATTATCTTTTTTATCTGGGATTCTGTTCTCTCACTCTTCCATTTTATCCACAATTTTCTGTCACCCTTCTCTGTGGCTAGTGAGCTGTACGTTTTGCAGATCAGCACTCCTTTTCCAAATACCTGTTTGTGAAAGGGGGATTCAGAGCTGAACCTCACATTTCAGGCTTCTATCATGTCATCAACAGAGTCTTCTCCAGGTTTTGAAAATAGATAACAAAAAGCCAAGTAATTAAAAAAAACAACAAAAAGACACACCATTTATTATGATTACTAATCCAACAGAACAGCCTTACAAAAATATTTAGGATTCACACTTCCTAATTAGATACCTAAATCCTCATAATTTAGTAGTCTGTCAGGCACTTAAAAACCTTTCTAAATGTGGTTCACAGGATTTTAGTACCCCAAAACCTACTGAATTACTTAACAAAAATCCTTTCTGTTATTTCCAGTGTTTTGTTTTCAAAAGTACTCTCCATCCCCAAGGTACTTAAGAAACAAATGGAATGCTGCCATGCTGCAGAAGACATGTAAAGGGATAAAAATGAGAGGTGTGGTTTTATAAGAAAAAAGCCCCCTCTAAATGTCACTGATAAGGCAAACATATTCTTGCATCATGCAGTACTGTCACAACAGTACTGTCTTACAGTCACAACACCTATGTCCTTGGTTAAAACACTTTTTGCTCACAACTGCTCAGAATTTAACTTTGAAAGAAACTTTATTTATAGTGAAGCTAGCAAGTTTTATTTGAAGACAGTGCATTGCATTTTAACTTCATGAAGATACGCGGAACTGTGCACTCATGCAACTAAGCCTGCTAAGAAGTAAGCTATTTCTACTTCTACTTGGCTAAGCATCAGGAATAGCTGTGGTTTCTGGTTATTCAAACTGCAGGATCTAATAGGAATGCAATAGTGTCTACAAGCCATGTTAGTACTTACATCCAAGCTTCCTTCACTTGTAGATGCAGAACTAAAAACATCCTCCTCACCACAATCTCTGTTCATCCTCAAGTGTTCTTCTGTCTGCAACACAAACAAGTATCCTACACAGCAGCAGCAAAGGAAACGAAACAGCAAAAACATGCCAGAGCAAAGCATCAAACCTCATCACAGAACCAAGACAAACTGTCTCAGTGGTGCTGAACCCGATTGCCGAGTGTGGTGGGTTGACCCTGGCTGGACA
>NW_009242602.1:0-3409 GCF_000690835.1 Fulmarus glacialis | reverse complement strand
AGAAAAGAAAGGAAGAGAAAAGAAAAGAAAAATATGTAATTAGGACAACCTAATCAAGTTCAAATTAGATCAACACATTCTGGGAACACATATAGCACGTTTCCTGGACACGTGGTCTCTCCCAAGCCTTGGTGCTCCCTAAGGTCCTGCTCCATCAGGGCCATCCCACCAGCAAACAGCAACAGCGGCAACCAACAGCAGTGCAGAACCCAACCATTCCTGATAAATCCCACTATCACTAGTTGGGGACAAAGGCTTATGGACTCACAGCCACTCAAGCTTTTTAAAAATTATTACCAAGTTTGATTGGGCTTTGGAGCTAACTGCTACAAGATCTCAGCCTTCCCTTCCCCCCTCGCAGTCCAGATGCTTGAGGGCAGCAAGAGCATCCCAAATCTGCACCACTGAACGCTCCAGCACTATGTCTGCAAACGCCTCATCGTCCCGATACCATCGCCGGGTGCCAACTCAAACAAGAAACAGTGAGCACGGCGCAGATGGGGGAAATGGGCTTCTCCCCGACAGAGACGGAGTGGCGCGTGGCACCGGCCCGGCAGCCCCTCCTTACCCGAGAGGCACCGAGCCGGGACGGCAGACTGCTGCAGGTGCAGAAAAGCCACGGAGCTCAAGTCTCCCCGCAGATTTCCTATGTTCCTTCCAAAGTCACAATATTTTAATTGATATTTCTTGTGAGAATTCAACAGGTGCAACATAAATCCCATGGATTGTGCTGAATCCCACAAACCCTTGACTTTCATTTTGGAAGGCGGGGGGGGGAAGCAGAGTTTTCTTGCTCTTTGGGTTTTTAGCCTTGAGCTACATGAGACAGAAAAAATGCTGTATTTGCTCAAAGTGCTGCCAGATTAAAATAAGCAGCTATTCATCTTATTTTTCTAAAAGGATGGTTAACTCATTCAGAAAAACTCATTGACTGTAAAAATACATTCAGTTATAGCAGAAGTACAGTAGAGACAAACAGTGTCAGGAAAAGAACCTTTGGATTTACGGATACACACTAGAACCCTGTTAAAAACAGTTAACAGACCCATTCCGCCATGGTTTTAGTTACGAGGTGAGAGGTACCAGCCATAATGAAGGTAGATGTCACAGCATATGATTTCTCTAGCATTAACTTGTGGTATGTCTCCTCTTGGTTTACTCTCTACTTGACCAATGGCTCAGTATCTTCAGGGCTCCACATGGTACACAGATAAACAATGAGCAGATAGGGAGGCAGATGCTGGAAATAAAGACAGACTTCCACTTCTCATTTTTGCAATTGTCCATGTATAATATTTCTCTAGGAAAATTCCTGATAAGGGTTTGTTAGAGGGTTTTATGGTTTTATGGTTTTGTATAAAAAAAAGTTTTATAAAATGTTAATCCACCCCAAAACTTCAGACCACCTAAGAAGACCATATTTCTAGCACTTAGAAAGTGAGCAACCTGATAAACTGCAAATCTGTGTGTTCTTCTCCACACTCCTGTACCCACTTCTCCGCTTTTTTACCTCATTTGCAGTCTGGTTTGAATGGCTGGCACGGGTCCTGGACTGATGCCAGGCTAGTCTGATAGTCGCCTATAAGAAGGAACAGAGGTTTATCTGCTGACAGATGTCTATCAACTGATGGATGAAGTTTACACCTCCAGGAAAAAAGCTTTTTTCTTTTAAAATCAATACTAATGCTCAGCACCACAACAGCAGCAACAATAAAACTGCTGGTAGTACTAATATGATGCTAACATTGATAATAATAACAGAGAACTTTACTGAGAACATACTGAAGATCTTTCAATCCTATAATAGTAATTTCACTTAGCACAGTGAGACGTGTGATTTTTAAAGCAGAAATAATAAACTAGGTAGAAGGGACAATCCCTCCATTCTTCCCATTATAAGTACCAAAGGGAAAGAAATGGCGCTTTTTTTTCCACAGAAAATCTGAGATTTTCACTGAAGATGAAAAGTTGAAATCTCAAAAATTTTTGTACATTAAAATCTAGAACAACACAAAACACAAAATATGGATCAACACAAGCAAAATGCTTATCTTACTCCTCCTTGGTGCCTTTTGTCTATACCTTGGCTTAAAAGCAGACTGAAAAAAATGGCATTAAAAAAATACAAGAAAACTTTAAAATATATGCTTAGGTGTTTAAATGCATTATTCTGACTTTATAAACATTTTTTCCTGATTTTTAAACAAAAAACGATGAAAATGGGTGTTCTCCAACAGACAATGCATGTTCATGAAGGGAAGTCCAAAGAGAGTGGGACCAGGCACGTCCTTCCTCATTTCCCCCTAACAAAGCAGATTTATCTACATTTATAAAGAACACAAAGCCGACAGAATGCTACCCAAAGTTTAACTAGGGAGCAAATGGAAACTTTAGATAAAAGTCTTTCAAGGAAAAATAATGAGCAGAATTACAGTAGAAACAGTTGCTATATGGGTAAGGCAAAATATTTGACAAGGAAAACATCTCTGAGAAGAAAGCACAAGGGTAGAGCTATTATAGCCTCTGAGGCCTTTTCCCTCAGACTTCTTATTTTATAACATATTTCTAAAACACAACACCCACAACTGTTTTTCTTCATCTATCAAAGCATAAAATTGCCAGTCCTTTGACCTAACTTAAATGAAGGAAGTAGCAATGTTAGGTTTAATTAAAAACAGCAAATATTTGTACAGCTGTCCCTGGTTTCACAGCACAGAAATAGGTTTAGCATCAAATCTTACAGTTTTAAATCCTCTGGGAACCATATACAAAAACATATAGGATCCTTCTGGCTGACTTGCCAAAGCCAGAAATGCCTTTTTTTGGAGTTATTTCAGGTGGGGCTCATTCAGCGTTCCCGTTTCCAACCCACTGTTTTCCTACTTGAGATTTTTTTGCTTTTTTCCGTGCTCCAAACGCAGTACTGTCAGCTTGACAGGTTTGGATGCATTTGATGCATTTTGGGGTTGTGAATAATAATAATAGCAATAAAACTGAGGGTAGGCTGAGTAGTTTTGACTTAGCAGCAGCTGGAGCTTTTTGGTGGAAACCCTGACGGCCGGACACGGCTGGGCATTCCAGGGGTCTCTGCCTCTCGCCGTGGGTAGGCGAGGCACCTGGCGTGGGATGCAGGAGCATCAGCCAGGCCCGTGCCGAACTTCCCCGAAACCGGGAGGGATTTGGAACGAAAGGTTTCGCTCCTGGCCCTTGCTCTCCTTTTAAATTACACATCGAAACACGTTGTAAAATCCTTCAGCACCGAGCTTTATAACGCAGCCCCCGGAGGGCTGACTCCATGTGCACCCCACCCCCTCGAATGAGCCAGCCTTGGCAAGCCCGCTCCCAGCAGGGACCACGGGAGGATTTACACCGCCTCGTGCAAAAGGCTCGGCGGCCCTGAGCTCTGCAC
>NW_009242601.1:0-3368 GCF_000690835.1 Fulmarus glacialis | reverse complement strand
TTATTATTATTATTATTATTATTGTCTGTATAATGTGTGTTTAGAAAGTGTCCTTGTGTTTATGCCATATTTATCTTTAAAATATGCCACACTCAGATTCCAAAAAGCAACACTTGCTATCATTGCATGCCACCAAATCGTTGAAGTGGTGGAAAAAGCGCAAATAAGCAGACCTGTATAATGATGGGCTTTTAATTTTTTTTTAACGTGCTATTGGTGTTAATTTCTGTGTGCCTGTAATGTTTGTGTTCACTGTAACCGAACAATAGAACTTTGTTTTTGTTCTTTGTGTAAATTAAAAACATCTGTTCTCTTTATACGAAAAGTTGTTTTTTAAAAGAAGCTGGTCTGATCTAACTAAATACCAATGCTGTGTCCACAATGAGTTACTATTAATATTTGGGAAAGGCAACCATCCAAAGCAAGTGTAATGTCAAATCACTGGCGGGAGTGCATATTTATTGCTCGAAGTGACAGATAAAAATGCAGAGGTTACAAAAACAAAATTCTTGCGGATGACTAATGATGCGTATATATGCCCCCAATGCCCCATCACCACATTTACAATTGGCAGGGTGTTCGCCGCCGCCTCCTGCTCCCCAGGATTAATCGACAAGAGACTGGTAGCTTGGCACCCTCCCTGGAGGAGCGACGCTGCTCCCACCTTCCCTCCGGCAGACCCTGCATGGAGTGACCTTCGGGGCGTGCTGGAATCTGATCCATCTATTTAGCTTGTCTGACTTTTCCCCCACCTCGCTCTGGTATTTCACTGCATGGGTTTATTTTCCACCGAAGGCACATGACTTTTTTTTCTGTGCAGGTGGAGGAGGTGGAGCATCCACTGCGCGTTTCTGTAGTGCCTGTGATGCCGGCATGACGGTGGTCTTAGGGTTGTCTGTAAAGTCCTGGTATGAAGGAGTTGGCAGCCCAAGGCGGGACTCTGTCATCTTTCTCGTGAGGAGCAGCCCTGCATTCAGCAGCAGTCTTGCTGAAGTAGTTGGAGGTTATTTCAGAGAAAGAAATACACTATTTGTCATGAGCACTGGTGGCAGGACTGGGGTCTGAGAGGTTCAGCCCTCTCCCAGGTGGTTATGTAGCCTTGCTGCTAACATACTTGAGCACCTCAGAGATGATGAAATTGTCCTTACAGGCAGACGTCTTGGGAAGCAAATACATCTAATTAACATTTCTTGATGAAGGGCCTGATTCAAGAAAGCATCTCTATTGAGTGCACCAGTTAAACCTTTGCTTAAATCTCATTTATTTCAGTAAGATTTAAACACAAGTAAACCCTTTCCAGGCCCTGGGCATGCAGAGCCCAGACCTGCTTCTCCCGTTCCTGCTACCTCTGCTGTCCTGTGCCAAGGGTGCCCAGCCTTTCGCTGGCGAGAACCAAGAAAAAAAGCTTGGCTGTGTTAAAGAATTAGATATTTTGTTGATATGCTTATTGCAGTCAGTGCCACAACAGCTACTGACCTTTTATCAGCGTAACTTCCCTGCTCCCTCTTAAGATGCCCCATCCTAATGTGTCCTTCCCCTCTCCTGTTCTCCTGCAGAGCAGCCCTGTGCTCCCTCCTTTCCCTGACTACCCCTAATACTCATATTATTCATCTCCATCTCTTCCCACAGCATCTCCGCTCTCTCTCTGCTTCGTACTGCAGCATCCCCCCGTCCCGCTCCCGACAGGTACCCGCAGCCCGGGCTGGCAGCTGCCTCCTGGGGGGGCCAGCTATCGTCAGCCGCTCGGTGGTATTTTGCCTCCGTCTCAGACACCAACGGCCGCCTCCAAGATCCAGCTGAGCGCAGAACTTGCTGAGTCACATTTTCACCACAAAAACGCTCATGTGCTTCCTGAGAGTCGCGCAGTTATAGGCACGGCTTGGCCGGAGAGGAGCAGACAGCTCTCACCCTGAAGCGCATCCAGGAATGCTGGCAAGAAGTCGCTCTTTATTTCCTATCTCGGGTTACCGCAACACGGGTTAGGACTACAAAAGCTTGAAATCCCTGGCAAGCTAATGTTGTACATCTGTCTAAGATGACGGCCAGCGTGGACAACCGTGGGCTTCGGCCCATGACCAGTATGAAGCACTTTGTTCCTTGCTGAGCAGCTGTCATTAACAGTGATCTGTGAGGTTTCTTCCCGATTTCACTCGGTGGTTTGCATGGCTTCTCTCTTCTCTGGTAAGATCTCCACGCTTGCCTCTTTGGCTGCGGAGGTGATCTACCGCTCGGCCTCACCCGCTAATTGCTCTCATCATTTTGCTGTCGCGTGCTGTTTCCATCAGCCTGATGAGCTGCAGCCCCCCGCATCCCCTCAGGGGATGTAAAATCTGTAAAATGGGAACAGTGCTTGCTCCCCGGGACGGTCATGAGGGATTAGTGGTGAACGTTTGCAGGGTGACACGAGAGAAGCTGTAACTCACCAGGCTCAGTCTCCCTGTGAGCGAAGGTCTGTTTGGGAAGGTGATCTGTGGAGTCACTGCCTCATATTACTGCCATCTTATGTGCCTTTTCTACAGGCAGAAATTGGTGAATTAAATTGGTGCTGCACTAGAGGAATTGGGTCTTTGTCTGGGTTTCATGGGACCTGTCAGACTTCCCTTCTTCTCAGTAGGACCTCACCCTCGTTGTCCACAGCGAGGGGGAAAGCAAGGTGCAGTGTCCTCTTCTCTCCCCTTGGGAGTTTGGTTGCTGTCAGAAACAATTTTGATGCTGATTGTCCCCAGTTATCCAGGTTGATCTTATGCATGATACTGCTGGCACCTGCAGCCATGACATTTTTGGTGTCGGGGTAGGACAACAGCTGCCTCGGCTGACCATATTTCAAAGGGTAGCGTTAAGAGCAATAGTTGCCCACGGCTTTGAGAGTCCTTTGCCCCCTCTTTGCTCTCCTGGCAGTGCAGGACCCTCGAGCAGAGCGGCAGTGCCACGGCAGCAGTGCTGCCCCTCAGCTGGCCGGGGCAGCCATCCATGGGGGGGGCTCAGGCTGCCTGCGAGCCCCCTGCCCCTCTGCCCTGGGCCACTCACCAGAGCAGGGCCAGGAGCCGGGTGCAGGAGGGGTCACACGCGGAGCTGGGCTCCTTTGTGCAGGAATAGCACCTGCGCTGCCCACGGCCAGCCCCCAGCACGGCTGCAAGAGGCAGCGCGGGCGCGGGGCTGCTGGCATCAGATTGCTGCTCTGCAATCCCTTTCCAAATGCCTTTAGACCTCCCTGGGCCACCACAGACAAAACTGCAGATTTTCACCCGTGCTTTCCCGTCCCTGGTGCACTTGTGCTGTGGCTGCTTTTTTTGCCTGTTCCCATTAGGTGTCTCCCTTTTCCTCCTTATGAACAAGCTGGAGCTCCTTCTATGACCAGGTGACCCGCC
>NW_009242600.1:0-3117 GCF_000690835.1 Fulmarus glacialis | reverse complement strand
TGGGGAGGTCCCGGATGACTGGAGGCTCAGAACAGAAAGACAGAGAAATTTAAAACAACAAAACCAAACCAACCTCAAAAAACAACAATAAAGTTTAATTCACTGAGCAACTGAAAATAAAGAAATTTAAATTATTTCAAAAAATTGTTGTATGTGCCTTCTAAAGAATGTTTAACTTGTTTGAAGCATATGGACTAAATATTACATTAAACCACAGCTGTGTCATAAATTATGAGGTCATATTACCTAAGTAGAATCACAAATGTGTGTTACTAAACTACAGAAAACGATTATGTCATAATCTCAGCTAAAGATTTCTGAACAGTTTAGTGGCAGTACTCCCGTCCCTGATGCAGTTTTGCATTTCTTCCAGTCCCTCTTCCTGCCTAAAAGCACAATGGTGCCAGAAGACTTTGAAGTTCACTACTTGTTCAGTGCAACCCACTCACAGGCTGGCTACAACTTGTCTCTCTATTTGTAGGTGTCGCTCACCACTCTGATGTGTTAAACAAACTATTGAATCAGCAGGTATAAAAGAAAAGTAATAACTTCTTTTTCCCACACTAAAATACCAGGGGAAATAAAATGTAGCTTGGAATCTATGAGTGAAATTGGAATTTGCCAATGTTAGCCTACCTGAACACCCCCATTTTCCTAAAAAGTGTCTTGAGACTTTAAATGACCACAGTAACCAGTGGCTCAGTTTTCTCATCACTAAAATATGCTGAAGATAGTTATAGTCTACTCTATATTAGTTACCACATTAACTGGTGGATGGTGATTGTTTGGGGTTATTTCAAATTTTTTCAGTAAGCCAAAAAAGATTCATCACAGCTGTTGAAACGCCTGCCAGAAATCATATTTTAAGTAAATTGAAATAACTTTATAATAAGAAGACATTAATAGCAGATTATAGAGGAATTCCCTTGGGATTCCAACATTTGTTGGAACCAAAAAAATGCCAAAAAAACCCCTGAGTAAAACAATTATTAATATGAAATGAAGACATTATGAGATGTCACTTGCTTAACTTGAGATATTAAGTGGGTGATAAGACAAAAATTATATTATATGGATTTACACATATAAATAGTAATTAATTTTCCAATAAAATGTTAAAAAAAAAGAAGAACATGACATTAATGAATTCAGAGACTTTCTTTGGGAGATTAATGAAAGAAACTATCTTCTGTAGTGCTGAAGTGAAGCAATAGCTTTAAAAGTGTGTATAATTATAAAAATAAACTGGACACCTGCAAAAAACTCTTATTTTAAATATCTAGCTCTTAAAAATCTGCCTCAGTACTATTTTCAGAACATCTGGCATAACGCCAAACATATAAAGTTTACTGCCGTACTGAAAATTATCAAAATTTAGAACTCAATTAATGTAGAGATCTTTTAAACATAAGATTCACTACTGTGTTCCTTAGATAACAAAGGCAGGTGTAACAGCTCTGCAAGGTGATGGAATGAGCTATAGAAACTAATTGTGAGTCTGCAAACGTAATAAAAAGAGAGTTCCACGAGTTATGAGATACCCCAGGCAACTCCCTGGAGTCTTGAAGTAATCAGGAGAATATTCTGGTCTGTCCTTTTAATTTCAAATGTTTCTGTTCTGCAGAAAGAAAAGAGTTCCACAAATGACATTTTTTTAATGAAACACTCTTTACCTGAAAAATTATGAACTAATTCAGTTAATACCTTCATGCAAGGCCACCTTAAAAGACACCTCTGACTGAATCAGGTAAGGAGGAATGAATGTTGCCCAGTCCATTACTTATCTAGACACAACTGAAATAATAATGAGACAAACAGTGGAAATGTTCCAATTCTTTCTTCTATAAATAGAGACAACAAAGAAAAGGAATTTTGGTCTGGTTATTCTTTGAAGGAATAAATGCTTGGGGTGAGGATAGGAGGGAGAAAGGATGCACATTGCTACCGAGGCGCAACAGGCAACTACTCCTAATAAGGATAGATAGACTGACCTTACCATGAAAAAAGAAAAAGGAGAAAGAAATTAGCAGGAGATAAAAATAGCGAATTATCCCTCTGCATGAAGTTATCCTAGTACATATGTGACAGACCCTGGAGGAATCCAAATTTTCAAGACTGCCTTCTCTCCCGTGTGTTCATGTAAGACTCCCTGTTTTGAGGTGACAAAAAGACAGCAGTGGGTGCTGTTTAGAAGTTAGCCAAAAGGAAACAACAGTTTTATTGTATATTTTCCTAAAATATTCACAAACATTGAGCTGCAGAACATGGAAAGTTGTTATGGAGATACCCACGTTCCAAACGCCTCTAAAATTTGGCATGTGGAAATGAATTATGTGTGCCTCTTCAGTGAAATTGCTTTGGCTGCCTATAACAAAGACCCTTGCTTACATCTGAACACAACTCTGTTTTTTAGTGAAATGACAAAAGGACACTTAGCTCTACTTGTGTAGCGAAAGCTGGTCAAAACCTTGGGCTCCTGTTTCACTACAAATGTTATTTTTATTGGTATTTTTCTAATTTGTGATGAATAAAAGGCTCCTAGACTTCTCTTCATTGATGACATGAGCATTTTTTCTATGCTAAGGAAAAATATCTATTTCATTAAACTCTAGGTAAAGGGCTGTAGATCTTCATTTGCTAATATGCCAGAAATCTTTCAGAGGCCTCCTTAAGGGTTGGGAAAAAAGTAACCAGATGCAAAATCTGTCAAATAGAACATTACAAGCTTAATAGACCTGCATTGTTTGAACCAAATGTTGTTCCAGTGGATAATTTACAGTCACCTCTATTCATTGAAGACTGAACATCTCAGCCATTACAGATTTACTTTTTTAAAAAAAAAGAAGAAAACTTATTGAACAAATGTAGTATGTAGAAATTTTATGTGATTTTTGTATGATATTTTTCTTGAGAGCTTAGAGTAGACACAGTATTCAGATGGGATCTCACAAGTGCCAAGCGGAGGGCACTAATTCCTCCCTTTGATGTCATGTCTGTGCCCCTGTGAATATCTCCCAGGGTGCTTGCTGTCTCTGCAGCCAGGGCACACTGCTGGCTTATGCTGAGCTTATGTCTTCCAAGGCCCCCGGGTCCCTTCCCGCAGAGCTGCTCCCAGCC
>NW_009242599.1:0-3362 GCF_000690835.1 Fulmarus glacialis | reverse complement strand
TGTTTCTGGTTCTGATACTCATCCAATCTTCTGCTGATCTGATTCTGATCAATAACTGGCAGATAACTGTTCCACAAAAAAGAAAGTAACTGAATTTTTTTTTCTGTCACAAAAATTTCTTCAGGGAGTGGTCCAAACATCTCAACAGAATGAATGTGTACAGCTCTTTCCTCATTTAAGACTGAAACTTGACATGAGGTTATAAATCACTTCTGAGGGACAAGGAGTTGGAATAGCTGATCCTCATATATATAGAGTTTTTAAAATTTATTTCCTCTTCTGTTTTCTAGGGATACCATTAAAGCCATCAGAACCAACTCTGGAGCTCTTTTGTAAAAAAGGCAGTCCAATCTGCAGGCAGTCTTCAGAGCCCTTCACAGCTTGGACAACTCAAAGCTTCTGACATCTTGTGCTGGACAATCGCTTTAGGGAATCTGCTACACAGTCTCCAGCCAATAAGGCATATATTATTTTCTTCACGTCTAATTCCTTTAAAACAAGTACAGCCAAATAAAGCTTCTTTATGAGGGACTTTAAAGTTGATTAAGCCAGATGGCTTCAGAGACTCTTTCTGCAAACTTATTTCTTTGTTAAGAAAGGGAGAAGGAAAAAATCCTACATTAATTCTCCAAACCTGTTAAGGAAACAAAGCGAACCTTCTTAAATACCCAATGGCAATGATAGTGACTCTCAAAACATCTTCAATGAAGCAGTTTCATTTCCTGAATCTAGCTATTATCATCCCACACAAATTTTGCTCTAGCTTTAAGAATTTTTTTTTTCCTTTCATAATTAACAGTATTATTATAAATCAAGAACTATGTTGGGTCAGAGGTTAAAAATGTTATGGTTATGTACTGATTCTGAAGCAGGAAACAAGATTATTATTTTCAGGCAACTACAGGGCTTTTTATGATCTTCAGCAAGTTAATTAAAAAGCAAACAATAAGAACCCTTCAGCTTTTTCTTTTCACCCTTTGGTTTATTAATACATATTAAGTTTTTGAGGACAGAAACCGTATCTTATTAATTCTCCATTTAGAGCTTGATGGGGCGGGCATTCCATCCACTGTGCTGTACACAATACCTCATATTACCTCAATACCAACACAATATAGCAGCAAGAGGAAAAATCTCCCAAAAAGTTGCCTGCAGGAAAGAACTAGGGAAATTTAGAAAAGTAAAATAGGACGATCCTTTAAAAGTACACCTTTTAGTTCATTTATCACTGATATATATGAAAGTAGACTATTTTAAGTAGAAAATTGCAGTATATACAAAGGTTAGTAGTTCACTTACTGTTTGAAACAGTTTAATATATAATCTGTGAACAGTCCCTCTTTGTTAAAGGCATGGGAGGATATCAACCACAGCGTTTGACTTCAGATGCAAGGTAGGCAAGGCAACTACCTTCTGGTCGGCAAGCCAGAACAATTTAACATGCAAAAGCACTGTTCTTGGCTAGAATAAAGTGCAGATGGGCCTGGAAGTGGGAGATGTTTACTTGGAAATAGTATGTAAAGGGTATGCAAAATGATGTGGTGTGTCTGTTAGAGTAATGAACTGTGACTCTGAAAAGCATAAACAGTGCTGGAAGGCATCTACTTAGAGATCAGAGTCTGGCTCAGTGACACACTGTTTGGCTAAAGAACTGAAGTATAATAAAAGGGCTATACAGAAGAAAAAAAATCTGTTCAGAAGCACAATACTTTCTTTCCCCACTCACAGCTACATATATATTTACTCACCATCCTTTCATTTGGGTGGAAGAGTGTCCCTTTTTTGTTTGTGTCAACATGGGACTTTATAGGCATTATGTTGCTGTTTAAGAATTTCACACTGTCGAGCAATGAAACAACAATAAATGTCGTCAGGAAGTGAAGAAGCAATATCCATCATGCCAAAGAAACTAGATAAATAATAGAGAGATGATAGAACTTATTCTATGAAAACTGTGTTAGGAGTGTAATCTTCATGAGCACATCGGATATGGATCAGAAACAGAAACCAACCTAAATATTCTCTTACCATGTCCTGTTAATACCAGCTACAACAAAACCGTGTAGAAAATTTTGAAATTAATCTGTTACAAACATTACTGGAAAAATTATTTGCAAAGAACAAATCTCAACTCATTCAGTCAATTATTCAATAGACTGTTTAACAACTGGCATTTACGATGAAATCCTATAAAATTCCTAGTTATATCTTCACAGTTCTAGAGTTGAGGTCAAATTAATCTCTTCTGTCTTGCAGACAGACTTCTAAAAAAAAAAAAAAAAGGAAAAGTACTGCAACATTTAATTGCTAAACTGACTTGAACTTACTACAGTACTAACAGCTTCACCATAACAGGAAAAAACCTCATTTTGCTAGAAGGCTTGTAAAAATATATATATTCACCGGCTGTGTGATGCTGACGTTGAATTCTCACCTCTGCAGTTGCTTGTTTTACAGTAAAACAGTAGAAGATTCTTCTAAGTGTACTTTATCAGATAGCTGAATAGCAAAATTTTGGCTTAAAAAGACAGCAGACGAGGTTTGTATTAACTGAACATGTTTGGTGCAGTTCAGTTCATTAGAAATAAGATTCTCATCAGTAACTCCATCCGTCATCCAGAACGCTGAAAAAAAGTAGTATAGCCATAGCAGAAGTTGCATTTTGGCCACTTGGATGGTAAGAAGAAGAAATTTAAGAAAATAATCAGAAAATCAAAGTATTATTTCTAATAATACTCCATTTGTTACTTAGAAAAATACATTCATACCAAATTTTCATAAAGAAAAATCCTGACCTTATCTGTGGCCTCTTCTCTTCCCCTCCATTTAGCAACAATGGGGCACAACAAAAATGATTACTGAAGAGGCATAATTTCAAAAGGCCAGGGACAACTCACAAAGGAGCTGACCATTGCTTTGTTTCTCTCATCTGTAGGTACGAGACAACCACTCCTTGATGGGCTGAGAGCATTTTTGTACATTACGGGCTTCTCTCAAGCATAGTTAGCAGCGGTGACTCTTCTCAGTGGGGTCATTACTCTTTTAGAATTGAAACAAAACATACCTGCTGTTCCCATTGCATCAGGGAGACAACAGTCCCAACTTGCTGTCACTTTTCATTCTTGTTGGCTGCTTCTGTTTAAAAATGTTTTCTCCTCACCCTCTTGACAGACCAGCGTAGCTTCAACTCCTATGAACAGTGGAGGAAATAAAATGAGACACTTGTCTAACATGTGCAAAACTTTGGACATCTTCAGAATAGTAAAAACAGGACAAAGTAGTTTGTCAAAAATAAGCCTATTCACCAATACTACAACAGGGACAAAAAACCCAAACAACAAAAACAACAACAACAACAACAA
>NW_009242598.1:0-3348 GCF_000690835.1 Fulmarus glacialis | reverse complement strand
TCTTCCTGAGCTTCTCCCGCTGCTTTCTAACTCCTCACCCTCTTCCTGGCCAAGAACCTCTTTTCTTCCCATGGGTCTCAACACCCATGTCATTGGTGAAACAGCAGATTGGTTGGAAAAGCACTTCTGTCCACAAGTGCGGCTGCTTTGCTTGTGGCTCTGTGCCTTCAGGTTTTTTTAATGAGCAAACCTTTTGAGAGCTGGCCACCATCCTGTGCTAATAACCAGCTGGAGGCCCATCAGACTGAAAGCATGGGTTTCATCGGAGGTCTGTGTGCAGCCACCACCTTGGTGGCTCCCCAGAGCCTTGGCCTCTGGCTTTGAGTTTTTCTACTTTAAAACCTAAACTCTGCTTTTCCCCCAAAATCGTTGCCAAAATCTCACACGAGATTGAGGAGCGCTCAGGGTGGTGATCCTCTGGGGCAGGAGAGGTTGGCTGTGCAGAGGCCGCTGTGTGTGCTCACCCTGTGGGCACAAAGCTGGGGTTCACCTGCCTGCAGCCAGCTGCCTCCGTCCGAACTCCACTTCTCCATCACCTCCGTGCTCAGCCCGGAGAAACCAGCACTTCTGGTGCATGGTGCATCCAGCCACTTTTTACGTGGCTGTTCCTGGATGAGGCAAATTTGCCTAGAAACACCTGTTTCTCTGCAAAAGGCAGAATGGGATGTCTATAATTGGGGGAGAGAAGAAATCCTGAGTCTTGGGAGAATCATGCCTGCCTTTTGAGGTTGTCAGTGTCTCTTTCAGCAATGCGCTTTGGAAAACCTGATCTTCTCACCCACAGTTGGACAAGCAGTGAGAAGTGAGGTCTGCTAGGGTTTTATGCTGGGTGTCAGTGCTGCAATTAGTGTAATCAAAGCTTGCCTGTAGTTGTTTGCTGATTCCTATGCCCCAAAGAAGTCACTCCTGCTGTTAACAGCTCAGCTTCAGGGGTGGGCTGGAATAAGCCAAGCAAAGCTAAGGCCTTCAAGTTCTCCTTGGGTTTTGTGTTTTTAAATACCTTTACTTTTTATTTTCATCTTCAGTGGCCACCAGCGAGAGCACAGCCATTGAGATCATCCTGCGGCACAGCAAGCTGATCTCGGAAGCCATCCAGCAGAGAGCGGACCTGGAGGGCTTGGCTCCAGGGGAGGCAGGACTCACAGAAGCAGTAAAAGAGGTACAAGGGGATGCTCTCGGAGCCGGCATGGTTCGGTGCTCAAAGGGTGGACGCCCCAGCGTGCACTGAAATCAAGGGACATAACTTAGGCTGGGGAAGCCATCCAAAGTTGGAGGTGCCATTAGAGCTGGCTCTTCCAGGACATACAAGAATGAAACGCTCCTCAAAAATGCACTGAGGATGCCATGATTGTGTAGCATCCCCGAGTGCCTTGCCTGTTTTCCCTTTGACAAGGAAAATGGGCTGTGTTAGTTAGTAACGAGCTGGCCTTTTCCACCAAGTAGTCTGTGGTTGCTCATGCCTGCTCTGGTTAGCTGCTGCTGGAGATCTGGAAGGGTGAGGTATGTATGGGCATGGACAGATCCTCGCCTTGGTTCTCCTTGCAGTGGCTGGCTGAAGCAGGTTCGGATTTGGAAGGGAGAGTAAAGCCCAGAGAGAATTGTGTATGAAACACAGGTTTATGAGTTACGTAAGCTTGTAATGCTGTAAGGCATTGAGGAACTGCTCTTTCCATGGAAAGGTGGTTTTAAGTGAGCTAATACCAAAACAGAAAGTCTGAGAATTTAATTTGTTGTAACTTCTTTTTAATCCTGAAATTCTCTCAGCTCATGCACATACATGAATGCAGGGGCAAAGACCTGTATGGAAAGGGATTTCTTTTCTGGTTTCTCAAAGCAGGTTCCCAGCAGTAGAGATGAAACAAAGAGGATGTGCCCTCAATCCCAGACCATCCCGACCTTTCACAGCCCAAAATCTCTGTCATGTGATGTTTTCTTCTTCTTACTTCTCCAGCTACTGAGTATTTCTGCTCAGAAGGAAAGTTCAGAGGCCTCCCTGAAAGCAGCTCTGAGCACAGCCCAGGAGAAGTCTGTCCCGGCCATCAAGATCTGTCAGCTGCTGTGCAATGTCCATGAGTCCTTCCCAGACCTGCAGCCAGTGATGCAGGAGCTGGGGCATGTGGGTAAGAAAAGCACAGGCTTTCATCCTTCTGTGATCTTTTACACATGGTTATGGGAGTCTTGGGCAGTTTTGTAGTGGACCTCAGTGTCCTGGCTCACAGAACTACCCCTGGCCAGATCCTCCTTGCGGAAGGATTCGCAGGGGTGACCTCTGGATCCATGTGCTGGAGTGTGCATTTCTCCTGCTGGTAAAATGCACCATGTTAGTTTTGTACGTTACGAGGGTTGTGGAGACCGTAACTGACCCCATACTGGTATTCCTTAACTGTGTTTGTGTTTCTCCACCCCAACCCTTGCTCTAGAGGCATTTAAGCAACTTAGTTATGTAATTTGTATCTATATTGGCTTATTTTTCATAATTATTATCCTTAAGTTGTGGGGTTTCTTTGGCTCTTCCTGTGCTGTTGGATCTGTATGAATTTGGACTTGTATTACAATTCCTTGATTTTATATGTGTATGTGTGGATACTTCACAGGCTGATTGCGGAAAGGTCACATCAGAGCGCACATGTCTTGTGCAAAGATGACCGTGATGGTGCAGTTTGTAGTCCCAGACTATTTTCTGAGTTTATTTTCTTATAGTGCCTTAATTTGGTCTTGCTGTGTATACGCTTTACAGAGCAAATGATCCCCCGGGAGGGTCCCACAGCAGTAGGGGAATGTTACATACTGTACTAGTTCGGCAAAGGTATGATTGAAACATATGCAGATAGCAATTTGGTGAATTCCAGAAACAATGCATAGCAATAACCATGTGTGAGACCCTCCCCTGAGCTGTGGGAGTCTTTCCGGCTGAGCTGAATTGTATCTCTGCATCCGTCATTTGAAGGGAGAATGCTTAACAGAATTTGGTGCTTTAATGAAAAAGATAACAGAGACCCAGGAAGCTAACTGCAGGTTTGCATTCTCTTGAAAAGGATGCAAATGTGACTTGGTTATTCTGTTTGCTCACACACATTTTTATGGCATTGTGTTTCCCAGCGCATCCGGATTCTTTGGGCTGCGGAGTCCACTGGGATGTACACTGTGATTTTTATCCAAGCACAGACGCTGGTTCAGCTCAATCCATCCCTATTTACTTGTGGTGCCAGAGCTGCTTAGCTTACGGTGCAGTGTGGAAATATGAGCAAATTGCTAGGTAGTTAGAGTAAGCAGCTTGTTATTAATGTCTTGCCTTTTTTTAGGGGTAGAAGGTTTAATTGCTTTGTCTGAAAATTTGGGTCAGGGCCA
>NW_009242597.1:0-3340 GCF_000690835.1 Fulmarus glacialis | reverse complement strand
CCTCCGGCGGAGACCGGGCCGGGGCCCGCCCAGCACTCGGCCTCAGGGCTTCTGAACCTCCTGCCCGTGTCCCCGGCGGAGGAGCTTCGCTAGATAGTCAGAAAAAAGCGACCGACAGCGCTTCCAGGACGAAATATAAGAGGTGACCATTTTAAAGCAGGCTACATCGAAAAAAAGCCCCGAACATTTCTGGCAGATTTTTTTTCACTGACGAGAAGCTTGAGAGCAGTGCTTGCGGGAGAGGGCTTCAATGCCGTTTTTATGCAGATCTGTCGACGAAGAATTTAAAGGGTTATTCTGTGCTCTAGAGGGAGACAGGACAGAAATTTTCTCCAGAAAATCGGCTTGAAATCCAGCATTTATAATTTAGTAGTAATAGTAATTTAGTAGTAGTATTAACAGCAATTTTTGCTAAATCATGATGCTATTTTAGTAATGGCACCGATTCAAATCACATTTCTTATGATGTTTCTACAAAACACTGAAAATACACTCTCAGAGTAAAACTAATTTTAAAATATGGCATGTACAGAAAGGCACAATCCACAAAAACAGAGTTTCTAAAAGATGTCTTATTGATTCTAATACAGAAGCTGAAAATGAAAAAAATACATTCTCCAAAACAGCCACAGAAAAGCTGTCAATTCAGTACAGGAGATAGTTTAAATGGAACATGGTCAGATACACAGCAGATCATCCACACAGATGGCAGCTGCTTCTCAGCAACATCATCCTGCATGTCAGAAATGTACAACTCTGGATATCAGAAAAGAATTCTCAGAACTGTCATAAAAAGCTTCTCTGACTCAGCTATCTGTAACAGCAGTCACTGTTTCTTCTTATGCAGAGTCGAAAGGGGAGATCAGACATACAGCATGCTCCATCTACAACTGTTAGCACCTTAACTTCCTCTTGAACATAACTTCTTCTCTGGATCATGAATTGGCAACCATTGTAAGATACAAGTATGTAACAGTACAAAGTAAACTGGATTTATGGCTCAGTCACGTCAATGTAGGTGGCTGAGAAAAATCATGCAACTTAAGTCTGGTGCAAAACACCACAGAATCTCCTGCCTCATGGGTACACCTTCTGAGCCACTGAATGGCATAATCTATATTCTGCCAATTCTCTTTTCCCTCTTCCATATATACAGCACATACAGAAGTACAACAAATGTCTATTTCAGTTATCAGAAAGCAAAACTAAAATTCAGTGCCATGGAGCAGAGAGTCTGACAGCCTTGTTCCAAGCACTGACAATGCAGGAGCAGAGGAGGAGTGACTTGTTTTATCTTGTTCAACAGCAGGTTCTGAAAACTAGACATTTTGGCAGTCCATGACCATGAAACTTCACCAGCATGTCACTTTTTACGTTCCTGCGCCAACACCCTAAACTCATGATGGATCCAGAATTAATTCTTTTCCCCTTTTTCTTTTGGCTACTGAATGAAGTTTGGTATCATTCAACCATTCTATCTGCAATACACATACAACTTGATGCAACCCAGGCCCTGCAACTGGTCACTTCTTTCCAGACTCAAATTTTAGGTGCACAGTACAGCAAGAACAGTCAGTCCTTGTCACGTGTACAGAGGGACACAAAAAGCTATGGGAGAAGTGACAGACAACTTCTAGCATCACAAAATTCCTGCATGTTAATAAACCCTGACTTCAGCGCTACTCTTCACTATGCAGCAAGTACAGGGAATCAATTTACCCACATGCCACTCCTGAAAGAGGTGTCAAGGCAATAAATACTGCTTAGATGAATGATTACAGAATGAGTACTGCCATGGTTTAGGAATCTACTGAGGGTCAAGACAACAGTGTAGAAAATCAGTATCTGACATCCATCCACAATACATGATGTGTCCCCATAACTCTTTGGTCATCAGAGGGCTGTGATCTCTTCCGCCCCAAGCAGCCAGACACAAAGAGACTCCCTTCCTTTTTCACTGCAACGGTTATTTACAGCAGCCTCTACGGTTTTCAAAACAGCGTTTCTTCGTCATTTCTTAAGGAACAGGACATGGGCTTTACTTACTATGTCATGCACTAAGGTGACGAACAAGTACACTTCACAACCCCCAAACCAAACCTACATTGTCACAAAACTACAGAAACAGAATAGATCCTATTGCTAATATTTTAAGTAAATAGTTGTATTTAGCATCATTTAAAAAACCCAAAAACAACCAACCCACAAAAACCCACCACATCATTACATCCTGTAAGGACAGCCACTATTACTCTTACTTCCTTTCTCCCTTTTCTCCTGTTTTCTTCTTTCTCCTTCCAATATTGATGCTGTATTTCTCCTCCAAATCTTCTTTTCCCTACTTGTTCTTCTCTTGGTTCTCCCTACCATTCCCCTTCTTGTTCCTGCTTGAAATTTCCGTATTTCTTTCCCTCATCTCTCTGCCTCTTCTTGGTTCCATTCTCCCTGCTTTTGGTCGTCTATAAGGCAGCAGAAGTGCTCATCACATGCAAAAGCTAGTAAGGGAAATGGGAAAAAGTGAAGTTAATTTGAGAAAGAAATCACATTTATTAACATCACATACATATATATGATAACTAGGAATCACATCTTATTTCTACAAACTATTTGTTTCACACCATTTGCTTCATTTACCAGCCGCTACAGGGAGTAACTTCTAAGATTCCAAATCTGTCATTTTAAAATCCTTTTCTCATCCCATGAAACATGAGCAAGGTAGAGTTTCAAAATTACACTTGTGCTTTATTTTATTGTAAGATAGTCAGTTATTAAATATTCAGGGTTAGAAATGAATGCTGTTTTTATTACCTATCACATATAATACAGACCCTTCTGTTGATGCAATGCAGTAAGTTCTCTACTTGAGTGTGTGGAATACATATGAATGTAATTTTAAGACACACAGTATTTTTAAAGCCAGAAGCAATATGGCACTTGTTTAAGAAAAGGAGCAGTTCAGTAGGCCCTTTCTTAGTAAACTGAAAGGAAGACCTGCCTCCTCTCCCTGCCCCACTATGATGCATTTATTTCCACACCTGTAACATCATGAAATTGGATTTAGTATTTTTACTTTAACACTCATAGAGAACAAGTTTTTAGAGAATGTCTGAATTTTGTAAAATATTATTTTCTATTTTTCCTCGTATGCCTGTGCCTACGTAAAATTACAGTAACACAAATAACACATGAACCTGTAGTTTAATATAAAATTTTGGGTTGCATTTCCCAATTCAAAGCAATTAAAAAGTTTCCATATACTTTTATTAAAAAGGACACTATAGCTTATAAAGTAGAAAAAGTATGGAATGCACAGGCTTACAGAATCATAGAATCATAGAAT
>NW_009242596.1:0-3335 GCF_000690835.1 Fulmarus glacialis | reverse complement strand
CTTCCCACCCTCGAGCAGATCAACACTCCAAGTGTTACAGATGTGTTTGTATTTACACAGTCTTAATTCAGGTGGAAATACATTTTGGTCCCTAATTTGCTTAATTGACTGTTTGCAGAGTAAGGAGTTGGTCAGCATAGGTAAGCATGGGAGGAGCTAGGCTTAGCTGATTTGCTCTGGTTTGTCCAGGGAAGTCTGAGACAGAGGCAGGAAATAGTCTTAGCCTAGTGCCCGACTCGGATGATGGTCCAGGATGAACGAAGGGAGAAGGAAAGCTATACACTATCTTTACATACCACCTTGTGATTTCTGACTTGTATATGCTGGCCATAATTTAGTTCACTCAAATTTATATTAAAGGGTTTAAAACGCAGTGTTAGCAGATTAAAAGTGAAAAAGCTTTGAATATGTTCCTGGAAGAGTTCCTTTGCCTTCGAAATGGCTTTCAAATGCCAAAGAGAAGGTAGACACCAGGGATTTAGAAGAACAGCCAAGTTTAGTTTCAACTGTTTCCTTTTAATTTAGGAAAGCACAATGCACTCTGTCATATGTGTGCTTTTTATGAAAAAAACTTTCATTTATTACATTTCATTTCTGAATAAACAAAGGGAGAGACAAAACTGACGATGGCTGCTTTCTTTCCCCTTTAGGCCAGACACAATATAAAAAGCATTACAATGAAAGATAGTCCTAAGACTGTATCGTCTTCTGCAAGTTCAGCATTCAGATTCATAGCACAAAGCGCAGTGTTGTGCCAGATGGGTACTGTGCTATGCCAACACAAAATGACAAAGCAGAATAAAGTGAAAGTCCAGTAACATGTCCTGAATACTTCTGTAAGCCAGCAGAGGAGTGTGCTAAAATTTGCTTTCAAACAAACAGAAAGCCCCCAACAACACACCACACACAACCCAAAACCAAGAAAAAATAAACCTCAAAACCACCACTATTGTGAAATACCCCAGCTCTCATTTTTGTAGCCTAAAACAGACAGCTTATTTCCCCGGGACTTAATTATACTAGGCTGAATGCCCCACCTCCGGCATGGCTGGTGGGCACATCCAACGTACATTTCTGTGCTTAATTTTATTTGCTTTTTAGTGTTGCTAGAAGGTAGACTAATCCAGTGCAGTCTGACACACAGCAAACACTGAAGGACATCAGGGAGGAACATGTACTGAACAAAGTCATTCAAGTGCATCAGTCATGATACGAGTCACCAGGCTGGGGTAATTTGATCATGTTGGCACCTATGTTCTGCTGCTTTTTCAGTGCAGCAAAACACAAATCTGTCATGCTACCGATGGAGACAAGGGCAGCACATAAAGAGTTTTGAGCATTCTTCCCCCTCACCAGCGATTTTTCTGGGTTTTGAAGATCTCCTTTTCTGCTTTTGTTTATAATCAAGTGAACCTCTTCATGGGGATTTCCTACCTTGAAGCTAAAAAAAAAAAAAACAAAAACCTCTCTTCAAGTCCTTAGTGTGTTGCTAAAGAGCCAAGTGTGAGAAAGAAAAATCTAAAACTTGGAGACAACCAGAAAAATCTCATCTGCTGAAGAGCAATTCAATGTTATCAGCACAAAATTGACATCTCCTTCCTTTTGCGTTATAAAAGATTCCACTGATCAGACTACAAATCGTCCTCACTGCATGGACCAGCCAACACATACCACAAAGCTGTGTGGGACATGCCAGTGTCACAGGGTTTGCCACAGGGTGAGAAGAGGCAGAAATTGCAGTACGGTGTATTTGTCTCTCTGCTTGATTTTACAGATTCTGGTAGGGCTGCAGGGGAAAGCACTTAAAAAAAAATAAATCCAGAAGTCCACACAGTTTGGTGTCAGGCAGCTCTCTAACTTGTCTACCTCCAGCTGTTTGGGTTTTTTGAGTAAGCACATGGTGTCCTGCCAGAGAGCTCCTGTTTGTTTGATAGAGGACTGCATGAACTGGATCAACATTTTTTAGTAGCAAATGCTTGTAAAAAGCCCAGTCCCTTTTAAAACTCTCCACATCTGGCTACTGCCAGCTTCAGAATCAGCCATGAAACCACTTCTTTGTGATTTTATTACAAACCTGCTTCTCTCTCAAAGGACATGGAATCATTGGGTTGTTTTATTCCTTTTCAGGGTGTAGGGATGCTGAGGTTGTATGACCATGTTTCAAGAGCATTTTTAGCCCTTTAATAAGTATTAAAATGTTAGCAAACAACGCTGACTACAGCATAAAAATTCACATATACATTAAAACAAAGCTTCCCCTTTATTTCAAAGATCCTCTCAGGTGCTGTGTACAATAAAAAAAATAGGCTAATGAATTGAAGGAACCTTTCCCTTGCCATTGATGTGCTGTATCTTCTCCCTGCTTTCTAGACATGGTGAAAGAATAGAGCACAGCACGGAAGGGGCACATAATGCCATATGCAATGGAGTTGGTAAGAGAAGCAGATGGAAGATGATGCAGACAGATATTATACAATTCTCCTTAATCAGAAATCTGGTCTACATGCTGGTGCTGATTCCCGTATGGGGGTGTGTGTGGGGGGAATAGTTGTGAGCGCTCTTCTGTTCCACCCTGGAGAGTGAAAAGAGATGCTGACGCGTAGAAACAGTTCAACCCAGATGAACCAGCTCAACCCAGTGATGCCAGGGTAAGCCATTTCTGTACAACATCACACAACTTCTGTTTACACTAGAAGAGAAATGCATCCTCTCTTGTCACATCTAGCAGGGTATAACATCGTCAGTAGTGCCCAGCTTGAGAAGAGTAGCTTTCCTCTCAGAAGACCCTCTGAGGAAAGCTGTGGGTCTTCACGTCCTGTATTGCCAATCTTACTGAGTATGGGCATAAAAGGGTTTTTGGAGATTCTTCCTTGAGGAAGAGATGTCAGAACCTAGACCAAATGTGTGACACAAGGCTCTTGCCTTTTTCAGCACAAGTCTCCTTTGGGCTGGCACTAATAATCCCAGGAACAAGTGCTGCTGACCAACAGAGAAGATATTTATCTAAGCTGGAAAAGCTCTTGCCTTGTATCAGGTATAGCACTAAGAACGAACACTGCCAGAGGGCCTGAGCAGGTCAGCCATGCCTGCAGCCCTGCCTGGAGCCCTTTGGCCTATGTTGGGGTGAGGATGAATCCTTTGGTGCTCTCTCTATTAAAGCCCTCCACCACTGCTTTGATGAACTCTTTCTTTGCCGGCACAAAAGTCAAACCCTCCTTCCTGCAGAAGGCACTCCTTCAGCTCCCCTCGGCGAGGCCAGGCTCACCCACCTGATCCCACATCACGTTACGTTCTTGGTTACTTCAGTGGTTACTGACCTGCTACACCACTTAGAC
>NW_009242595.1:0-3329 GCF_000690835.1 Fulmarus glacialis | reverse complement strand
ACCTTAATGATTCTATGATTCTAAAACCATTAACAACCACTTCCTGTTTTCTTTTGTGCCCAATCTCTTCCCTTAATGCTGTTCGCTTAGAGAATTTTTGTATGCTATTACTGCTTGCTTAGAGGGCCTTTGCTTTAAGGTTCTCTCTCTTTCTCTGGAACCCATCTATTTGATTTAGTTCATACTGGTATAAATAGGAAAATGGAAACCAAAAAAGCGTTAAATGAAAACCAGTATTACTTTTTTATTTAAATAACTATTTCTCCTGGCTAATCGGAAGTATTTCATTCCAAAGCATTCATTTATGGTTTGAAAAGTCACCAAAAGAAATGGACTACACACATACTCTATCTTCTGAGTAATTTCTGTTTAATTTACTGAAAAAAAAGACGAAGTTTTACTATTTCCAGTCCTCAAAGTCAATAAATCCATATTTTACTCCACCTCATTCATCTTGATGAAAAGAGAAAACTAGAAGATAAATTCTTGCTCAATGGCCAAATCCTCTTTGAAAGAGTTAGTATTTGTCCCCCTAAGGCATCAAATAATGTCTTACTATTTGATTACTGTTCTATAGTATCAGTTCTGGGTATTTGGAGAATGTTATTTATTCACCTGATGTCAGCTTCTACCTGAAACAAAATGTGACATTATTGGGTTTGATGACTATCATGATGATATGAGATTTGGTGGTATATGTAGCAGACTCTATATTGTTTTAAATTTTTAAATGTGTTGACTGTGAACAAATGTTTACCCAACAAGTTTATTACGCAGAAAAAAAAAATTGCTTACTTGTGAAAGGAATGAGACTGCTTTGTGAAACTTTTTTTTTTCCCTTTTCCTTCTTCTCCTCACTACTTTCTGATAGCTATTCCTTTTTTGGCTCTTGAAGTTTATTTCACATAAAGAGTGTATGCTAGAAAAATGATACATACATACAAAAGGCAGTGTTCAGGAATGATTTTTTCCTCTGAGGCAGAGGTACTTTTTCAAATTCATCCCTACTGTTGAAATAAGTGGAACAGCACCAAACATGTTTTTAGATGTATTTAATCAACAAAGGGGAAAATAGATCTTTTTGTCGTTGGTGTTTGTTGTTTCTAAGTAAAGGCAGCTAATCTAAGTGTCTCTTTTCCAGCCTTGGAAGCAGTACAGCTGCTCTGGTATAATGTTCTGGTCAAGTTCAACACAAACCAAATTATAGCTAACCTCCAAGCTTTTTGAAAACCCATAGGATTAGTAAGAGCCTTAATAAGCTGCCTAACTTCTAATCTGCTATTTATCCATAGTAACTGATGGGGGAGTGGGGGGAAGGAGAGAAAAGACCGATCTTTTAGAAAGTTCTTAGAGCTGGAATTCTGTCCTATAACAAATTAGGGCATGGAAGTTACCAGGAACATCCAAAAATGTTTTCTGTGCCACTGGTATGAGCTTAATTATTTCACTAGGTTACAGTCCCCTCAGTGGGAATTAAGACTGGCTAACCTTCTAGCGGAGAAAAGTTGCTGCAGCAGGAACTTGCTCTTATGAAAAGAATTATGAAGCAGTACTCAGTGGGAATTATTATTACTGTTTTGTTTGTTTGTTTCAAAGACATCTTCCACCCTTTTCACATGATTTTATGCTGAAAGAGAACAGTAAGAACAAGCCTCCAAAACTTCCTGGGAAATCAAACCTTGGGAAAACAACTTCAAAATTATTATCTTTTCATTTTTACTTTAACAATCTTTTAAAAAAATTGTTTTGACAGTCATAGAAATGAAGGCTAACTGTTTGCCAGACTGCATTATCAAAAGCATAGCTAATGGGCTGATGGAAGTGGTTACTTCATAAGACATTCATATGCAGAGTACTGTGACCAGTTTTGGGTCCCCTAGTGTGAGAGAGAGATTGACAACTGGACAAAGTCCAGTGGAGGGAAAATAAGATGGTCAGTGAGCTGAAGCACATGATATATGGGGAGAAACTGAGGAAACTTGGTTTGTTGCATTTTTTTGCCCAGAGAACAGAAGGCCGATGGAAGGTGGAACCTAATTTCAGTCTTGTGCTATGTAAGACAGTTAATCAGAAAGTTGTGGAGAAGAAGAGCTAAAATCTTCCTTGAGGTTTATCACAAAAGGAGAAGAGACAGTGTTCACAAAGTGAACATACACATAGGGAAATTGCATATAAGGTGGTTAAGCACTGAGGCATGTTTCCCAGAGATGTAGTGAAATCTCTGTTCCCGGAGATTTTCAGAACATGACTGGACAGGGCTTTGCGCAACCTGGTCTGACTTTGAGGTTAGCCCTGCTCTGAGCAGGAGGTTGGACTAGGGCTCAGATGATAGGTCCCTTCCTAAATAACCTCAGTAACTGTATTCTTCTTTAAGTCTATGAAAACATAGGACTATTTATCCAAAACAAACGTTTAAACATTGTGAAAAGAAATGCAGGCTTCTCCTTTCAGCAATATCAGCATTTTAAAAGTATTTTAAAAAGTTAAGTGACAATATCACATTTCATTAAACAAGTGGATGAAAAGGAAATGTTCTCAGTTCTGAGCTGTATCAAGTTCTTGTTCAGAAAAACCAGTGAAAATTTTTTTTTTAGTTGCTATTTTTTTTTTGGCTTATCTAGGGAGAAAATAAATCCCACCCAGTAAGGTGGTATAGATTTCATATGGTTGGAGAAGTTACTGGACTGAGCTATAAACTAGGAGGCTTGTGCCTAGTCTCAGTATTTTGACCAACTCTTCTAATTCTTTTCAGTTCAATCCTTTGGAAGCAGTTATTCTACCTACATTTCGCAAACAGTATAACTGAAAGACTGCAGATCCTTATACAGACTGGAAAAAAGACTTGCTGCTAGGGTGACAATCCTTCCTATGTCTTAGCCAGATTTCCAGAGTGACTTGCAGTATAGACAAACCAGATGTTTCAAGAATTCATGCTAACACAATGTAGATGTTATGTCCTTTCGTAGTCACAGTATGAATTTAGAGATTTCTAAATTTACCAGCAAATACAAGCTAATAGCCCTAACTCTTGATTTTTCTGGCAAAGCCTTGTTTCTTTGCTCTACTAATGACTATTTTACTAGACTTACTGCTCAATTTCTTTCAGGTGTTCATATAGTCATTAGTTCTATACATCTAGCTCTCCTACATGCTTGAATTACAGCTCATGTATAAGTAGTCTTTGGTCACCTATAAAAGAACCAATTTTAAAAAAAGCTTCAGAGCTGGTCAAGAACTATAGACTGTCAAGTACTATTATTTCTGTACCAGTTAAGTGTTTTAAATAAGATATTGATAAAGTATGTATTATATAATCTATATGTAAAATA
>NW_009242594.1:0-3339 GCF_000690835.1 Fulmarus glacialis | reverse complement strand
TTTGTAATAGTGTATACATCTATCAGTGGATAGATACAGTATATATTTATAATATATACACACACAATATATATATTTAGCAAAATGCCTGCAGAGGAGACTTAGAATAAGAAAGGCAGTGCTGGTATTCAAATTCCACAGGGACAAAGTGAAGGAAAAAACCCTGTAAAAATCTAGTATCCTTTCCATTAAGTTTAAAAAAACACTTTTGAGGTAAATGAAATATAATTTTTTAATTGAAAAGAAAATTGATTTTTCTAGTTAGAAATGCTGATTCTCCCCTAAATCATTCTGGTTAAGAATGATTAAGAAAAAGATTCTCGTTACTGCTTATATTTTCTGAATAAGCCTCCCAAATCTCTCATGTGTATCACTCTATTGTTTTTGTAATTATAAGTAGGGAGTAATTGTGCAAAGAAAATTAAAATAGCAAGTAGGAGTAACAAATATTGTACCATTAGAGGAAAAGACATCATCTATTAGAATGTGAAAAATGTCATCTTCCATGTTAAAGTTAGCAACTGCTTTCTGAGTTATTGATCGGCATTATAAACCTTGCCTTATAGTCCCACTAGGAGGTTTTAGTACAAAATTTAGGGAAGAGAAACCCTGCAAACCCATGGCTTTTGGTTTTTCAAAGGTGTCCAAAAAAGCCACCAGGCCATGGAAGTCAGGCACCTGGTGCCCTGGCTGTCTCTGGAGCTTCCAGCCTTAGCAGTCAAGGCTCTGCATCTCTTCCTCCTCCTGTCAGCCCGCGTGCACCGCAGGGCACAGCACCCTTGGGGCTGTCTGGCATAACGGAGAAATACCCAGTAAATTGGGTCGGAAGGATTTTTTTTTTTTCAGCAGATCACTTTAAAGCCCTGGTGACCAAGGCCCAGACTCGTACAGGTGAAACCTTCCCCTTAAGCTTGTTAGGAGAAAACTTCAGGTGGCTTCAAGAGCAGATTTGGGGTAGATGAGCAAATCCACAAATTTTGATGCTGCCTATTGTCAGAGCCTTTAAAACTGGACAGAAACCCCTCTGGAATTGGGTCCTTGTGGAGCTTATCCAGTCTCAGCTGTTCTGCCTGGAAATTCCTCCTTTGGGCCCTTTGGGAAATTTTAGTGTCTGCATTAGTCCTGGCTGGAGAGCAAAACCAGAACCCGCTATTTAGATGTAGCCAGAAATGTAAGTAAGTGCTCAATAGCGTTCAACACAAGTCTGGGTCTTGAACTTGATTTTTTCCTGTTCTGCCTCCAGCCTCAGCTGCAAATTCGCCCCCGCTATTCGAGAGGGTTCAGCGCTGTAAAAGCAGCATTTGGCTTGCTGCAAGTCCCAGCCACGATTGGGTTTTAAACAAATCTGCTCATGAAAAGTATTAACGCTGCACTCTAGTTCTGAAACCTCCGTGAGCGGGGTGCCATGGGGTCAAGCGGAGGTGGATGGGCTGTTAATAACTGAAGCAAAAATGGGTTTAGTGCCAAAATGCCAAACAACGTAAAAGCCAGCCAGCTGCATGACAGTGTGGTTTCCATCCACACGCCCCTCCTTAGATAACATCCAAACCTACGCGTACTTAAAAGCGATGCAGTTAATTAGGAACATTCCCACAGAGGAAGGTTTAGGGAGGATGAACGGTATGTGAGATGGAAATGATAGGATTTAGCTTGTAATTGAGGTGGGAAAGTGACAGATGCAATACTGGATCTCAGATACTTGGGAAATCATTATGCGAACACAGAACGCTTGCCCCAAAACAGCAAAACCTGGCGAGTGTTACTGGACTCTGTTGTGAAGGCACATCACCCTTCCTATGCAATCGAACTTGATGGTACTTTAGTATAAAGGTGACCTAGACTGTAATCACTGCCTTTAGACACTGTGAATTTTTTTTGGGTACTCTGTATTTTTATATATTGTACAATGTAAAGAATAATTCAGAAATAAAACAGACCAACCTGGCAAGCCTGTGAGTTATTTCCCCTCCGTGGCTGATGCGCAGCGGGGCCGGGGCTCCTGAGCAGGACGGGTCGGAGGGGACGCGGAGGAGCTGCCTCCTGACCTTGGGGGCCAAGGGCAACACAAAATTCACTCAGCCGCTTGTGCGGGGATGGGGAATTGCAGCATACGTCCTTCCTCCCTGTCTGCACTCCGGCTGCATCCTGAGGCCCCAGTTTGGATTGTATTTGTCATGGGTTGTAGACTCTGTGGTTACAAAATTGTGTTACTGAGTATAACGCCAAGGTCCGTCGCTGCAATTCAACTCCCCTCCCACACAAGCCTGAATGTTGGAGTACAGCTCCACGCCAAACTTTGGGTGCGTTTGAAAAATGGTATTTCCGAGTAAGGTGCCTAATGAGGTAAGATCAAATCTGTTTGAAATTCGGCGTGCCAAATCCACGTCCAGTTTGGCAGGATGAGTCTCATCGCTGGTCCCCAGCTCTCCGCACAGGACACTGAGTCTCCAAGGACGCAAGTGCTCACGGTGCCAAAGAGACTGGCTGGCTGCAGCGAGCAAAAATATGCTCGTCTTCTGCAGAGCCTTTCAGGTGTACATGCTCAGTTGCAAAGAAATCGTATCGCTGCTCCTTCTCAAGCCTTACATACTGATGTGAAAAGTTATAAAAAGCTGAGGGACACGTTTTGATTGAAGGATGCTCGTAGCCTCGTACTGAAGAACGTTACAGCTCTTGTTGCATTTATTAATCAAAGTAAAGACCATGAAAAGTGACAGAGTCAGGAACATTTTAGTTTATGTTCCGATACAGCTCAAGACTTATATTGAAGTTTCATACAGAAAATTACACCATAATGTCGTAAAAAGTAGATTGGATTACTAATAACCTGAAACGTGCTACACCTGCATACATAATACTTTAATCCTAGTAAATCATAAGCTATCATTTGGGTGTTTTCATATTCTCAAGTGTGCATACAGGAATTTCTTTTCAATGCAGACCGTTAAAAAGTAATTGAGAGGCACAAGATCAGTAAAAACAAACTTGCTGTGAATATGATGGACTTTTTTTTCCCAGTTAGTTTGCACGATAACACGAAGAGGCCATTTCTGAACAGTTTTGTTTTGCGCCAAGACACCTGTGTGTTCAATTAGAGCAAAAGTACCACATTGGAACCTATTTCCAATTTCCTTAAAATCTGTCTACCACAACATTTTTTTTCTAGTTGCTAATTCAGTTCATTAACCTAACAGTTTCACTTGTAGCCCCAGTGCATTTTGTTCTCTCACCTTCACTACACATCCCAACTGTACCCTTTTTCCTCTTTAATTCTTAACTGTGCGTAGTAAACAGCAAAAACTTCGTCACCTTGCAGGTTCCCGGTCGGCTTTTTATTAA
>NW_009242593.1:0-3330 GCF_000690835.1 Fulmarus glacialis | reverse complement strand
CCCTTTTACCAGCTGGGTCTTTATTGCTTTCATTTAAAGAAATGTCAGTAATGCAAGTTTGCTCTGGAAGCCAGGTATGCAAACCTTTCCAGTTGTATGAAGCTGACTCCTGAATCAAACACGTTGTAGTTGGAGTTCCCTGGAACACCACAGTCAGGGAAATGTCTGATAATGGCATTTGTAACATTGTAATATCTTAAATGTTGCTAATTCAAGCAATGACTATGAAACATTTTAGTTGGTTGTAAGAGAATGATTTCTGCCTGTAATGCCAGGGACTGCTATGGCATTTTGCTGAAAAATAAGGGAGGGGCAGTCTCAGCCCCTCGGAATGAACTGAACAGAGAAGGCAGAGATGAGGTGAGCGTGGCGTGGAAGCAATGAATGAAAACTACCGAAATTTGGCTGATGCCTTGTCGATCCAGGATTGCTTTTCTAGGAAAGGGAGATGGTTCGCAGTGAAAGGGCAAACCAAAAACACACGTTTCCAAGGTAGTCTGGGGCAAAGTAAAAGGTGTAAGGCAGGAGGAGATTAGTCATAACTGGATGGTAGAGGCTGTTACATGCACATGGGGAAGCAGGAAAGAGAGCAGACACTGCAGTTGGGAGAGAAAATTGAAAGTCTCTGTGTAGGGTGAACACCAATGCGGCAACATTTACACACGATAAGGAATTATTTAGGTAAGACAAAACTAGAAAAGACTCTGCAAATCTCTAATGGGACCCATAAAAGTGAAGTTAATGGGCAACATGATGGTAGATGGAATTCACAGGTATATGCTCAAATTAGGTATATGCTAGGTGAAATAATTTGCATTATTTGCAAGATGTGATGTGCTAAGTTAACTGTAATTACTTCTTTAAAAGTACTTTAAAGCAAGTTTATTTTTCTTGGGTTTTAATTTATTTTGCTTTTTAAATAAGCATTTTAGCCTTACCAGAAGGATACCAGAGGAACCTTGGCCTTAAAATCCCAAGCAGAAGTCGATGTTTAAATGAGGAGTCTGCACTGAATTCCAGAAATCTGACTACTAGAATAACTGCTGCATTAGGCAATCGCAGGTGCAAGCTGGTACGCAATATACAGAAACCCGTAGGCCTAAACTTAAACAGTCAGCTGCTGTAGAATCCTCGTCCAAAAAAAGTATTTGTTAAGTTCGCATTTATATCTTTCAACCGGTGTAAGCCAACAGCTAGTAACCAGAATAACAGCGTTGGCATAGGAGTCCTAGAGTCCTGCAGCTGGAATCCATAAGTGCGTATTATATTAATCCTTTTACCTATACCTTTTGTCTGCAGTTGTGGAGAAGGTATTCTGGTGGAGAAATTAATTTACTGACTCTAGTCAATAGCAACACGCTGGAAAGAAAATAACGGTGGTCTCTGATCTTCTCTGCTTGCTGCTGGGGCCTGAGGTAGAAATATGTTGTATATGGATTCACTATATAAGGATTTCCCCGCATGCCAGGAGAGCAGGACAGTGCTGCCAGTGTGGGCCACACAGGCTGCAGAACAGACTTTTGTCCTGTGTTATACCAGTCCCAGCAGTGCTATTTCCCAGCTGTTAGAGAAGAAGCAGGGGTTTGCTTTCATTAAATACTACACCTGAACACCATTTGGCATACCGGAATATTTGTGAATGACATACAGTTTACCACTGCTGGAACAATTTTTCTGAATAGTGATTTAAAAATGTAATTAATAGGTAATTTTAGCGGGTGCAATTATATGAAGATGTTTTTGGTTTGTTTGGGAGTAAATTGTTTTTACTGTGAAACCTACATTCATGGTTTTGGCATTTAGGTGTTGTTTGTTCCTGGATGTAAGACTTAAACAGTGGATTAAATCCACAGCATATTTCAGTGCTACTTTCACAATGACAACTTCATTTCCAGTGTAATCTAAAAACCTTCCTATAATTATGTGATGTGTTGTAAATAAGCCATCTCCAGAAGGCTTTAGAGAATTAAATAACTGAGGCAATATACAGTACAGAAAATAACGCTGCAAAGACATTGTACTGTGGTTGAACAAATGAAACTAGATTAATTAAAAAATCAAAGATAGAGGAAATGGAGGAAAGTACATTTTAAGGGAACTGAAAGGAGACAGAGAATAAAAGAAATGGAGGACTCTTTTTTAAAAAGAAGGGAAATCTTTGAGTGACAGATGAGATTGGGTGGGGAAAGGGTGGCAGGCTCCCAAGAGGGGGAGCTGCCAAGGAAGCCTAAGTAGCCCCAGAGGTGATGCAGCACGGGCTGAAATTGGGCAAAGCGAGGGTGTAAGTGCCAGGAGGGCAGGGCTGGCTCCTGGCAGAGGTACCCCGGGCAGCCACTGAGGGCTGTGGGAGGGAGCAGCCAGCCCTGCTTTTTCTGTGCTTGCGCCAGAGTCCTGGAAAGGCAGGCTGTGGGCGAGACAAGGGGACGTGAAGCAGCAACATTTGAGGTTGAGCTGTCTTCTCAGAAAAGAGGTTGTTACTCCACCCCCTCATCCCCTGGGCAGCAGCAGGGCGGCAGACCCCGGCTGTCCCCATTTCAGGACTGGTTTGGCCCTCCCTTGGCCCAGCCCAAGGTCACGTTGGGGATGACATCAATCTGGAGCCAGGGCAGCTCAATGCTGTCACCAGCTCATTGCAATGCCCTTGCTACGTGTGACTGCTTGTTTCTTGTCGGTAGTGATCAGTGAGCCCCCCAGCATGACACTGCCAACTTCACTTTTTAAGCAGTATTACTTGGGACTGGGCTGGTTAACAGGAGGTGGCATCATTAACAGCAGGAGCAGAGCCTCTTCTGGGAAATGTGGCTACTTGCTACAATGATCATGATTTACTTCTTTCTTTTTTCCTTGTAAAAACCACTGGTCAACATTATTATACCATTAGCATGAAATAGGTCAGTATGAAACCATAAATGTCTGCATTCAGAGCAAATTACAGTGTGTCAGTGGTGCTACGCGATCTATTACAATGTGACATTGCTTACTGCGTAACTCTGTTGAGGAAAAATGACTCTTCAGGAACGAAAAATTATTAACGAGCTCTCAGACACGTGAAATTTCTTAATAAAACATACACCATAATTGCCAGGGATTTTGCTTTTGTTTGAGGTTTCCCTCTATTTGTGGGGAGGGGATCTCCCTCTCTCGGCTTAGGAGGTGGGTGACTTTCACAGGGAGATGTGTAAAACACATTATCAGATATTCACCTTCATCGTTGTTGCTTCTCTTGTTGTTTCCAAAGTGGTTTTGCAGTAAGTTTTCTGTTTCTTGTGATTCCAGGTAAACCTGGTGAAAAGAATCTGTGGAGTCCTTTTGTCTCCTTGGTCTGAGCAT
>NW_009242592.1:0-3325 GCF_000690835.1 Fulmarus glacialis | reverse complement strand
TTTGTGCGGATGAGCCTTTAATCACACAAATTAACCATTTCCAGGAGGCTATGCCTTATATTTCAACCTAGGGGGCACAGCAGTAGTACAACACCTACCTGGCAACACTCTGCATCAGTCATGCAGGATGCCTATCTGTGAGACATGAATTAGCCTCTAAACATGCCTAAACAGCTCTGCTTTACCTGTTTGCTGTGTCTCAGGCCGTGTGGATGCAGGAGCTGATGCTTCCCCTCCCCAGATACTCCGCAGATGGAAAGCTGCCCACTGCTACTTCTGACCCACACTGTGAAGACCACTGTGGGTCTGTGCTGCCCATTTCCACTACACCGCTTCTCTGCCGTCCCCATCCAGCTTCTTCCTTTGTTTGTCTCAAGCCTTTTAGTCAGGAAAAAGACTTTATCACACCTCTCAGCTAGCTGAAATACAGGTTTTCCAGCTGTACAGGTTTCTCAACTTCACTGCATGATAAATTTCATGGACCCCAAAGATTTGTTTTTCACAAGAAAGCTTTTTCTAAGAGCATCTTCCACATTTTTGTTCCACAGACTGTACTACAATGGCTTCAGCAGGGGAGTTATTACTGTGTAGGTGACAGAAATCACAACATCCTTATTCAGGGTGTACCTTGGATTTGAGCTTCAAGTAGATGATGGAGGCACACCCAAAGTGCTAATAACCACAGTAAAGTGGGATGCACAAATGGAGAAGGCTTTCCACCTTCTTGCAGTGGAAGGGATCTTCAGGATGGTGTTGAGAATTAGAAGGAAAAGAGCAGAATCAAGTGAAAGAGCAGAATGCAGCCAAAACACAAATTATAACAATGACCATTTCATCTAGACAGCTCCTGGCACACACAAGCTTAAGAAGTGGTGCCAAATCATAGAGGAAGTAGTTGGTTTTATTCTACTTGCAGAAAGATAAATAATGCATGAGAACAGAGAACTGAGAACAGAAACCCAGTCCACGCTGAAAAAGTTGCCAGCAGAATGCAGAACCTGTCGCTTATGATGACGTGCAAGGGCCTACAGACTGAGGCATAACGATCATATATCACTGATGCTAGGATCATGCAATTGATGCATCAAAAGCCAAGGGAAAAACCACATCTGGATAGCATGTTGGGTGAAGAAAAGGACCTTTTGCTTTCTTACCAAATTTACTAGCATACTGGGGACAATGACAAAGGTATACTTTGTCTCTGAGAAGCAGAGAGTAGAGGGGAAGTACATGGAGAAATGGAGAGAACAATCAACCCTTATTATCACCACCGTATGGATATGGCCGGTGAGAGGAGACAAGTACATGAAGGAGAACACCAAACCCAGCAGAATTTATGCAATGGAGAAAGGGGGAAATCCAGTTTTCAGGAAGAATTGGGAAGAATTCTGTGACATTGGTTTGGGAGGAAGCTAAAAAACCTTTTCCTCTGCTGCCTCCTCAGATTGCAGACCTGGTGAACTCTCTGTGCTGCCTCTTCTAAGAGTGGTTTTTTGGGGCTGCATTTGTGTTTGAAATACTCCCACGGCAAGTGCTAGGGCTGCAGGCACATGTAGGCTCCTGACTATGCCCTACCCTGAGGTTAAACTAACCAACCAAGGCATAGGAAACTACAGGCCATGGCATGAGAATTTGCCCAATATGGCAAGTAACAGTGTGAGAGGCTGACAAAGGTTACAGTCAACACCATGAAGAATGGCTGGATTTCTCAGATTGTTAAGGGGCAGTTTATGTGAGAAATCATTGCACTTCACAGATAATTGGAGGGAGGTATTGGTGGCAAGAATTTTGCAAGGCCAACCATAGTTTGGTTATATGAGTAACACCATACAGAGCCAAAATTGCCTAGATAACAGTATCATAAATCTCAAATTAGGTAACAGATGTAGTAAAACAGGGATTAGTGAGAAAAAGGGGGCAGGTTCTTTATATGGGAGGAGATTGTGGTGCAGAATGGGAGGGATGAGGAATGTGATAATAAAGTATGCAAATCATGATCTGGACTGTCCAAGATACCTGCTGGGCATCCCTGCCCCTGATTACCACAACCTAATCAGGACCATAAAGCAAACATATTGTTCTGACCATACAACACATGTCAAAACAACTTCTTCAGTCAGGAAGATTTGGAGAAAGCAGGATGCGTTCAGTGGTTTACAGGGGAACATCTGAGACAGATGGATAAAACATACTGGTTATCACCATACTGATGCCTGTTGCAGGCCTGATGGTATTGGCATTCTCCTAATCACTTCCTAAAAACAACCATAAGGACGTGGACATCCTAGAAAGACTGCATTCTAGATGGGACAAAAACGGTGTGTTCAAGCAGATGCCTAGGAAGGACAGTTGCAAATGCTGCTATCCTGTATGGATTTCTGAAGTCATGTTTCTACCAGCCTCTGTTCACTGAAGGTTTTCTTGCATGAGAATGATTCCTGAGGAGCACTTAATTCGCAGAAGACACTGAGTAGGCAAGATTCTCCCATGATGCAGTTGATATCATAGCCTTTTCTTTCCATGAAGCTGTCAGCTGCTGGATTGGGCGAGGACTTCTCAAGGGGTTAAATTAGCTTTCTAACTGAGCCCTGAATGTGCCAAGGGTCTTCCGAAGGGCCAGCTGCATGTTGTCGTTTGTTCAGGTTATAATGTACAGAGTTTAAAAAGGGAGTCATTACAGTATAAGTAACAAAGAAAAGTGTCTTCATCCAATGTAGATCTGGATTTGGGCATCAAATATATCATGGAGACACATTCAAAATGCACAGCACCACAACAAGATGAGAAAAGCACTTAGGAAAAGCTTTTTGCTTCTCTTCAGTAGAGGGAATTTTCTTTACGATGAAGTCTTAAGAAAGCAGCATCAATAGGAATGAGCCAAATATAACCAACATGCTAAGACTGAACATGAAAAGTTCGGTTCCATTGCTGTCCATGCAAGCCATATAATCACAAGTGCCATGTCACAAAAGAAGAGGTTAATCTTATGGCCATAGAAACTTAAGTTAAATATGGAAGATGTCTCTCTTAGAGACAGCACAAACCCAATTAGTGCTGAAAAGGCCACCACATCAGTACAGGCTTTGGGGTTCATGAGAATGGGTTTGAAGGCTTATATATTGCAAAGCACCAATCATAACTCATTGCTACTAGAAGGAAACAAACTGAGCATGAAGAACCAATGAAGAAAAACATCTGCATAAGACAAGAAATAAATGAAATGGTCTTGATTTCTTTTAAGAAATTTGCCAACACACTAGGGACAATGACTAACTAATAGCAGATCTATGAAAATGAAGGAACAGAGGGAAAGAAATAAATGGGA
>NW_009242591.1:0-3329 GCF_000690835.1 Fulmarus glacialis | reverse complement strand
GGGCACCCTCTCGCTCCCTGCGCTTTTTTTTAGTATGAATGCTCTATATTCTTTAAATTCAGCTTTTGGACATTTTTAGCCACTTTAAGTTCTTCTTGTAAATTGTAATATCTCTCATCCCTGCTCAGCTCTATTATCTGTTCAAGAAGGCACTATGAATAACTAGTCTTTCAAAAAGCATGTTATCTAAATCAACCCCATGAAATTTGAATATACAGTCAATCTTTTGTGTATGTTAGTGCCTATTACCACACACAAATTCTAGGGTTATGCAAAAAATTGTACTGGCAATGTAGGCCCTTACAGTTGAGAATCTGATCTTTAATATCACTGTGTATTAGTTCCCATTTGTAGAACTATGAGATCTAATTGGCCTTTGCATATTTTTTTGATTAATAGAATTCAAGTCTGGATGGGACCATGGTAATTATTTAATCTGATATTTTGCAGAAGACTGCAAATCTCCATATATATGGAGCTCTCCAAGACCAGGGGGAATTTATTTTGATTCATACAGTTAAAGAAGAAGGACAAACACTTTTCCTTGCAGTTGAACTATATCCTATTCTTCAGCAAAAACATCAATGTAAAGACTTCAAGGGTGAAATTTGCCTTACATCATTTCAGCTTTAGTCTTTGGTGTTTGTGTCTGATCCCTCTCCAGACCACACAGAAATAGTCATTGCAGGCGGATGTGTCTAAGAATGATGGGCTCTATCACCTCCGAGAGCCATCTGTCTCTCCCCACTGACTATAGAGGGGACCTAGACAATTAGTTGCAGACAGACTTTCATAAGCAATAATAGTAAAGTAAATGCTACCCCAAGTGCTAGTGTGCAGATATGCCACCAGCCCTCTAGTGACTAATGCTTACATATAATTTTTTTTTTATTTTTTCTAAGTATAGCTTCCCACCACAAACATTTGCCTGGACCCTTGATAGATTAAATTGCCAGTTAGGTAAATGAAAATGCTCCTCCTTGTGGTATATCCTAAAAGACAGTGACCCCGTGGGGTTTCTAATCTCTTTACGAACTTAGTAGATCAATTTCTTTTTAATCTTGATTAATAAGCCAGGTTTTCTAGGCCATGAATCATCTCCGCTGAAATACAAAGAATCAGAAAATAATCCTGCAAAAAGACCCTTAGAGGTTATTTGATCCCTCTCCTTTTCCCAAGATAAGATCATCTCCTTCCTCAAGACAGAAGATTTGTCATTCCTAACAGGTATTTACATAGCCTGTTCTTAAAAGCCTCCAAAGGTGGAGATTCCACCTTTGGATTCTATAACCAAGCCATGCTAGAGCTTCACTTTTTTTTTTAGAAGAAAGTTTTCCTGAAGATTTAAGCTTCATCATTGCAGCTGCAATTTAAAGTCCATTAATACTGTCTTTCTAGTCTTCCACTTTCTGGGTATGGAACAGTAGTGGATTTCTCAATAGCATATACAGGAAAAACTTCACTTTTCCCCCCTCCCCTTGTTTCATAGAAATGCAAAGAAGCATGAGTATTTGATCTCTTTTTTGTGTTTTTTTTTAACCTCTATGTGGAGTATATGTGTTACCTGACAATCTGTCTCTGTCTGTCTATGCACCACTAGCATAATTCCTTGTTAATTTTATACTGACAAAAAACTGAGGTATATACGTAGGTAAAACTGTTCTCCTAACTTTGGAGATACTAAGCATAGACAAAGCATGGCTAATGGTTCTTAATAAGAAAGGGTATGCTCAAAATGTAATCATCACCAGACTAAGTAAGTACAGAAATAAAAGGCATGGCTGTGGGAAAAGCATTCTGCTGGTGGGTTCAAGTATAATTTCTCCAGATTAGAAAAGAGCGTCAGACTGTGGCAGCTGACAGGCTATTGTTCTTTCCAGATACAAAATCTGCTGAGACAGGAAGGTGAGGAGACGGGTAGCTAAGTTTTAACTTGCATGCAAAGCACTGCCAGAACAAACAAGCTTTCTGGATCATTTCCTAACAAGGAATCAGGAATATCATTTTACTTCAGGGATGTATTAACAACAGAAGGCTGCTGAACTCATGATCTACGTGTCATACAAAATGCCACAAGTTTCCAGAGTTGAAACTATCCAGTGAAAATAATGGTCCTATTCAGCAGGGAAAATGCTTGACTATAGCCAACTAAGGTGCACTTACACTATCTGGCTTATCTTTTTGCAGCTGTGTGTAGTGTAAATGGAAATCAACACTGTTTTGTAGGGTTTTAGGTCCGTATCCTTTCCACTGTGCCCCTTCTGAGTGGTTTAGCAGCTGGAAGTGCATACAGAAGAATATAGTAACTCCTCAAGTCCACCATTTATCTTGTGAAAAGAATCTTCTTATAGTTACAAACCTGCAAGTTCTCTCCTTCCTTTAACCTTCAGCCTACATGCATACTGACATGGCACAGAGTCTTCTAGACCAATGCCCGACACCCTGTGTGTGTATCATAGAAACACGTGACCTAAAGAGAGATGGTGCTTGGTATAATTGGAAGCATCTTGGACTGTACCTGTATGTCAATGAATATGGGATATTGATTGTAGCAATTCCAAAGGAGGACTCTACATTCCTGATACTTAGTTTAAATCTGAATGACAGCCTGAAATGAGAGTGCTGACTGTAAGTGCTACTGTGAAGTATCACGTTGTTTAATTGTTTGGAGACTCAAACCAGACATGCTAGAAGGAACACAGGACCAAGGGTTACAAAGTTATACATACACAAAACCTACTCTCAAATTATTTGAACTTTAGAGAAAGATAAAATATTCTTTCATTGCATTTTTTTCCTTCTGAGCCCTCATTTTCTTCTTTGTCCATGCTGCAGTGTTACTTGTGGTGCTTCTGTCATGGAGAGTCTGTTTCATTATCTGGGTCATGGCTGAATACCTTCATAACCCCCTTCTTTAAAGCATGTAGCAAAAGCAGAGCATGCAATAGCTGTGACCAGTTGTAACATCTCTATTTCTGAAACAGTTTTTGGCTGGAGCCTCCATCCAAATATTTGCTGGTTGAAGAGCCTTCTTGTGTGATGCATGGCTGATTGACCATGAACAGTAATACATCAGATAAGCTCAATGCACTGAAAACAATGGTATGGTCTAAGAACACTGTTATAAGGGCATGGAGAAAAAAATGTTTTCTTTTGCTACTGAAAATGAATTGTCTTCCAATAATGTCAGTATGAGAGTGAATGAAGGCTGAGGAGAAGGCAGAGAGAGCAGCAGTGAGTAAAGCTGCAGTACAAAAATAGTTAAGGAAAAATTAAATCACACCTTTATTATATTAAAATTACATTATAATTTCATTATATAAGTACTT
>NW_009242590.1:0-3241 GCF_000690835.1 Fulmarus glacialis | reverse complement strand
GCTGCCATCCCTTCTGCCAGCCTGGCCCTGGCTGTACCGGGGGAGCAGGGCTGACTCTGCACCAACCCGCTGCAGCCACAGCCACGAGTGCGTGAGTTACCCTTCCGGCAGAAACCCAAAGCTGCCTTTATTAAAAGACCAAGTCTAAGGCTGCAAAATGGTGATTACTGCCAGAATTATGCTAAGTGCTGGGACAGTGCTTTTCTCCGTTTCTTCTGACTAGCGCTTATGGCTTCCCACAGAAGCAATGTGGCTTAATGAATAAATACAGCTCCTGAGGTCTGACCCAGAATGAATCTGAAGGGTGGCTTCCCCCAGGAGGGTGTGGGAACGGCACTGCCCTGAACCACTGTTTCCAAGTGATTTATTTACACCTTGTGTCATCCCAGGATATGGCTTAAACTGCAGGTGTTTTCACACTTAAGCACCAAAATGCAGTGACAGAATTAGTATCTACTTATACGCTGAAAGCTTCCGAGTTAAGAGGCCTGGAAGCTCGTTTTTGCACTAGAAAGTAAGTTCTAGATTCTCTTTCATTTTCCTAAATTAGGTCATTTTATACAGGGGAGACAAGCAGATTTTGTAACCAAATGCCAGACATGCATTACTTCTTGGCCTAAAACCTGTAAGATGAGGCTTGCACCATGAGAATTTACTTTCTTTTCAACAAGGACCAAAGGACAAGGAATCCCATGTCAGTCCTTTAAAGCCAGGATTCATCTCTAAAGATCACTAAGTACGTCGTTCTGGAGAGTGGCCCTCTTTTTTTTGCACCATACCTATTACTGATACTGCACTTCTTTTAGCACAGGCACTGTAAAAATTTCAGAAATCCCTTTCTCTGCAAGTATCTAGGATTTCATCAGAAAACCTGTCTTTTGCAATTTCCAACAGCAGCAGTTCTAACCAGACCACTCAGCGCCTCTGGGCTCTGTTTGGCCTCCCTTCTTGTTTTATCAGAAAAAGTGCAATCCAAGAGCGCGGGATGCTCCTTCTACACAGCACATCTCCTCGCGCCCTCTGGGATTCACACTACACCTGCACTTCGGGGCAGCTAAGCGCACCAAAGAAATGTAATAGAAATTACACCCACTACACCCTCTTTTTTTCTGCAGGCAGTGAGGACCAAGACAGTGTGAGGACCAACGTCTCTGAGTCTTAAAGTCTTTGTTAAATACAAAGTCTTAAGAGAACAAGTCAAGTCAGACCCGATCCAAAGGTGCTGCATTTGATGGAAATGTTAGGATTGACTTCCCCCAGCTTTACTTTGGACTCAAAGTTACTGTTCAGCAGCTGTAGGATGAAGCTCGGGGGGAATGCTCAAAGTTAAATCTTTATGTCCTCCCCAGGCCATGTTTTCCCCAGGGAACATTCAAAAATAGCTCTCACCATTTCCACTGCAAGGCTAAAAGGAGGGCTGCTAACATCACATGAATTATAGCCCTGTCCCACCTAATAAAACCCTAACTGTGCTTCAGTTTCTACTCGCACTGGTAAACGTCAGCTGAATTCAACTGACTATTCCTGACCAGGTAAGGTCAGGCTAAAAATGACTTGCTTAAACTGCAAATGGTGTAAATACTGCTTAACTTCATGCCTGGGGTTTAGTAATGAATTCCTGTTTGTGTAAAGCTTGTGTAAATGAATTCTTTGACAAATGGGAGCACTTTGTAAACCTGTGGTTTTACATGGCTCACAGTGGTCTAGTCCGCATAAATCTTGAGCGGGACTATGACCGAGCAACTTCTCTGCACAAGAGCTTGGACGACAGAGAACACAGGCAGCGCTGGTTGGCGATGGAGGCGAGAGTCTGAAAACTGCAGGGCAAACAGAGCCAGGGATGAAAAGCAAAAAGCAAGATGTTTTTAGTTATTAATGGGAAATACTTGGAGGAATATGGTCACAGTATTTCTACAGATAGCTTAAGTAAAATGCTAATTCTTTTGTTCGTTGTTGCTAAGTCAGTTATTTCCCCACTTTTAGTATATTTGATTCTTCCAGCTCTTGCAGTCGAGACTGCACTCAAATATGATCTCATCGAACATACCACATTTATAGTCCTCACCGTTGATGGAAAAACAGTTGAATGTATGAAAGTTAAAAAAACATACCAAAACCACTTTCAGATTAAAATGAGTAGCAAATTAAAAACATTTCTCTTTTTAATAGCTTTATATTTTAATTCTAGAGTTTAGCAATATTGGCTATGTCAGTCTTACACTTGCTAACAAAAACTTCATTAGAAGCTCTATGAATATGACTTCTCTTTAAGATTTCAGTTTTGAAAATGAGAAACAAAATTATCCTACCCTGAATACCTCTGTTTTGATGCATTGTAATTTAACCTGAAATCATTCAGATACCTTTATATTAATTTCTTTTTTCTTAGTCTTTAGCTGCATAAATATTTAATATTAACATTTACTTCCTGTACAGAGCACCTCTCTCCTTCCTATGTGACGCATCCCAAACATCTTACCCTCTGAAGCCTTTCAGTAATGCCTATGCAAGATACCTGCATTAGTAAGAGCATCGTCTGGTACTCTGTGTTGAAGCCTACGTGCATTAAGTACAACGGAAACTTAAGCTGAAGGAAGGGAAGGCTTCTGCCTCTTCTCCCCTAGATACCGTGTTTGTCAGTACTACAATGAGACTGTAAACTCCTTGGGGTAGATTCAAGTCTTCTAATGTTTTATTCAGCAATGAATCAGCTGATGACACTTTGTAAATACATGAAATTTAGCTTGTATGTGATGCTTTGCAAAGCATGCCCCAAACAAACATATTTATGTGTAAAATATATGCTTTCTCTTATTCTAAGACTCTGTGATCAGCCCATGTGTTTCTGAAGGTGGCATCTAACAAGCCCTTCTCCTTCACTAATGAGTACTTACTTCATATTATATTATCTTGTAGTGGTTTAGTTGGCAGTAGTTGGGCTTTTGATGTTTACCGACAAGGGAATTAGTCTTCCAAAAATACTGTTTAAAAAAAAAGAAAACACCCTTTAAAGAAAAATTACTCAAAATTCAGCTCTTTTCCTTTTCCCTTTTCTCTTTTTACCCTTCAGACAAAAGCAGCTAAAAATACTCTCGCTGCATTTTCCTCCACACAGGAAGGTACACTAATATGAGAACAAAAAGAAGTTATTTTTCTCAGCAGGAGCAAAATGTAGACTCCGTGGTTTTCTACCATGTTTACATAAAGATTTCCCTCTGAACTTGAATTCTGGGGGGAAAGA
>NW_009242589.1:0-3063 GCF_000690835.1 Fulmarus glacialis | reverse complement strand
AATTTTTTGTTTTATATTTATGTATGTTTATGTATTTGTATATTTACTGGAAGCCCTGAAAGTTTGGATACTTTGTAGCAAGGGTCAACATGCAGAATCTTAGAGAATTTGAGGGAACCAGTTTCAGCTTGTAAACGTGGTGGGGGCAAAGGGGTGTGTTTGTCACTCATGGAACAGATTGACACAATCAAACACCTTATAGGTCGGAGGTTTCTAGCAGACACACAAAATCTATTCATTTCAGCAACCTTTGGTGCAGAGGTCTTGAAAGCGAATGGTAAGACTTTCAGTATGAATTTGCGTAAAGCAGTGGTAATGCCTTTGCTTGATACATGTTCATCCTCACGTGGCAAACGGATGCCATGCACTGCGGAGAGTATAAGGCTCCCTTTTGGAAAGGATCCTGTTGCAGTGTGGCTGCAAAATCCTTTTACTTTTTGCTTTGTCAGAATTTCTTCAGCTGTTGCTGCAGTCAGCACCTTAGCAAAGAATGGCAAAATAGAAGCAAATATGCCTGAAACCTGCAAGTTAACTTCTGTTGCTGCTTACTGGGGTGGGGGAGAAGGCGGGGGACAAGAGAGGAATGGATTAGTGTTAGGGTATGAAAAGGGTTTGAAACAGGCTGATATCAAAATCAATTACTGCGGATCTAGATCTAGAAGTGTTTGCTACCCTGCTAAGAGTGGTAGGGAGATGATATAACCAGCAGAGCAACTACTGAAATAACCTGTTTGGACTAAGCTTTTAATTTTCAAATAGGACTGAAAGTTATCTGGTGCTTCATTCTCAAATTGCAGCTTAAGTACTCCATGAGCTGTAAGATTCTGTATAGTAGCTTTTGTTTATGCTTCAGGGGAAAAATGCTTTGGTTACCAAGTTTCCAAGAATTACTCTCTGTTCCTTTTAACACACTTCAGAAAGGTGTAGATGTTAAAGGTGTTAATTAGAATCAAAATAGCAGAAAACGAATAGATGCTGAAGTATCTAGTTCTGACAAATTTCTACTTAATTAATGTTTTTGAGCTGAGAGCATGAGGGCTTTGTTGCTAAATCAGGCCCCCTATTACACTTCCCTAAAAAATATTAAAATAAACTGTAAATTGATACTGCTGTAATATAGCATTGCAGAAATAACAAACACATATTGTTGGATGTAGAATATGACAATGCTAAACTCACTGTTGCGTTGCAGTCCTTTAATCTGATCACACTTGAGGAAATAATCTGTATGGCCGTCAGAATTTCCACCTATGCAAATTGTCTTTAGTGACAGGGAATTTCTTGAAGATATTTAATGTAATACTCTTATTATGAGATATTAGAGGAGATTTGTTTTGATGTAAATAGATCTTTCCCTTTATCTGTCACTCTGTACTCCTGTATACAGAGACAAGGTCGCATTTTGGATTCCAGGGTTCTTGAAAAGCCTGGGAAGCATTACCAAATCCCTAACTTTATTATTATGTTGTTATTTACTACACAATGATACAGGAGGAAGCTAAACTACTACTTCTGGTCTTTAGATAGATGTTGTTCTTTGTGATGCAAATGCTACTGGAAACACAGAGTGCCCCTTTCTGTTGTGCACTGTGCTCTTGTCAACAGCTTTCAGATAATTATTTTGAAGATACGGCTTGCTGACTCTTGGTCGAAGCTGATTGCTACTCTAACATAAAATAGAGTAGGAGAGTGGCATAATTTTTTCTTGTAAATTAAAACCAGTAGCATTTATTATAATCTCAAATAGCGTAATTTTTGAAGTTCTAGTTAGGTTTTTCCACAGAAAATTTTTGTGAAGAAATATAGAAATGAAGATACAACCAAGCAACTAGTAATAAATTAATTAAATTACAAGATCTATTTGAATGAAAACAAGTTAATAGGACCATAACATGGTCAATAAAATCACGTACACCAAGTTTAATTTTACAAGTCTTCATCTGAAATATTTAGCTTTGAAATTAGAAATAGTTGCATGTATTTTAATATTTATACCAAAGTCTCAGCTTTCTCTTAAAAAGTTAAATAGCCTCATTAGACCTAGTCAAAAGAAATTTTATCTGGAGGAAATGTGATTTCATTTAATAATGACTGGGATTGAATGATTTTATATATTTTAGGATAAAACAGAATATAATTTATGGTTCTTAACATAAAAGCATTAGAAACTTCAACCTGATGCTGTGCCACACAGCAGGGAATATTTCTGCCTATTTAATATAGAACATTGCTTTAGACCTAGAGAAAATATTTTTGTCCAAACCTTTATTTTCATTTAGCCAAAGGACATGGAATGCTGAATTAAACAGATCTGAAATGCCAACACTTTTTCATTATCAGTCTCTTCTTGGCAGGTGTTGAGAAATAATTTTGAAAGTGGTATAATTGAATCATGAAACAAAATAATCTCTATTATGAGGCAAATAATGGGAAGCTAAATTTTGTTGTTTCTTGTGCACTTGCAAACCATTAGTTAACAGTGTGGGTTTGATTGCCATTTCTGTGTAGTAAGTTTTTAAAATGAGCTAATTTTAAAATTATGTGTGAGTTATCTATTTAATTCTATAATCTGTAATTAAATGAAGTTTGAGTTTTATCTTCTGATATTTTTGTGTTGTATACTTTACAGCTGAATAAATTGCAAGGGCAGAAGGGATCAATAAAATCATGTACTATGACCTCTTAAAATAACAGCCCAAACAACCTTGATCATGAACTGCAAAACTTCCTTTGGAGTTGTGGCATATAGTTCAAAATATTTTTTTAAATATTTCTAAAAATACTACCTGGTGTTGCCTTTGTGATGAACACTCCATCGTGCTCGTAGATACAGTCTTCCAATGGTTAATAAATCTCACTAAAAATCAGTATCTTAGTCTAAATTTGTCTAGTTTTGGCTTCCCACTATTAGTAGCTGCTTATGCTTCTTTTTACTTAGTTGAAGAGCTGCACTTTGGTTTTGTTTATGGTAGGACCTTGTGTTGGCCATGGATTTGAGGTAGAGCTATCTAGGCATTCTACTGTAGTGAACTGGGTAGAGAATCATAGAATCATAGAATCATT
>NW_009242588.1:0-3299 GCF_000690835.1 Fulmarus glacialis | reverse complement strand
TTTTTTTTTCCTTTAAAAATTCTTATTAGCTTGCTACCATTTTTCTTTATCTGCCTTGACTATTGAGATCATAAGCCTTTCAAGAGGGGTTCTACTACTTTTATATTATGTAGTCCATAGTCCAACAAGGCCATGCTGAGATCCGTCAGTGCTGTCAACCTCAACTTCATCTATTATAAATATATAGCCAAGAGACATTGTATCTTTCCATTATATAACACACAAATACACATATGCTTATAACATAGATTTAAATACATACATTTATAAATATATAAATAATGCATTTAGATGTAATTATATGTTATATTATTACGTTTGTATATAAAATATAAGCAAGCATACACACACGTGCATGCACACACATACACACACAAGTACATTCCTTATTTTTATTTAAATTAATACAGGTGTGCTTTTAGTATGCATCCACATGCCAGAAACTGTCCCTTTAGTGGAGGAAAGAACAAATAAAATGGATTATTAAGGGTTTTGTCCCACTAATCATATAATTTCTCCCTACAAGCTACCAGTGATTCTTAATCTCTGTTGCTTTAGATTTCAGCTCCCACCATGTACCACAACTGAACTCTAGTTTTTACCTTCACACTGTCTACTTTAAGTTTCTGCACCTGAGGGAAACTGCAGATTTCATGCCGTTCTTACCAATAAAACAATAGGAAATAAAATTATAAGATCAGTTTGTTCAGGTTTGATAAGTGTTAGATAATATATTGCAACAATCATTATTCTGTATTCAACAGGAAGACATCAATTATATCAGACCCGGTGTGATAAAGGCATTTCATGACAGCAATTAAGTTAATCTCCTACAGTAATGAGGTTCTGTGCTATAGTAAATCCCACATGAGAATGGCCACAAGACTCCATGTCACGTAATTTCATGTCATGAAGGTAGCCCTCCTGGTTCCCTAGTGAATCATAGGGTTTGTTACATTACTTTGTAAAAGCAGAAGTGGAAGCTGAACCAATTGCAACTGTGTTGAAGACATGCCAGTCATTACCCAGGTTCACAATAATGGCCCAGATTTATCCCTCTAATTATAAGCCCTTAACTTAGAGTAACAAATTGCACCTATTTGGCAATGCACAAGGCTACCTAACCACTGTTTTTCTATGTTACTGCTTTCCCATACTTCTAATTGTGTATGCCTCATCCCTATCTTTTACTTTTCTGGTGCGTAAGTGAGTTAAATAGGTTCTTAAAATTAAGTGGGATGAAACTGAGAGCTGAGATGCATGTTCATCTCACTAGAAGTAGGAGCTCAACTTATGATGCCCAGTGGCAACAGATACAGATAGTGGCCTCACTTTATGTTCAGGGTGAATCCCTTTCTCTTGATGAATTGTAATGAGAATTTAGGAAACCTACCTGCATCACATGCAAACCCCCACCAGTAAGAACCTACAGCTACAGCTGAATTCTCTCCTACTTTAGAGCTTAATTCAGTTATCTGAACACAGGCATCTAGTGCCATTTGAGTTGTTTCAAATTAACCTGATTGTCCTTCAGTTGCCAGTCCAGAAAGGTGTAAATCTCCTGTAGAGCCTATATTATAGCTAATTCCATGTGTGGACTTTCTGGATCCTATGTGGTGTCAAGACAAAAACCACCACGCAGTTGTCCATCTGGGGAAATCTGAACCTCCCATTTGGCCCTCAGAGGAGCACAGACTCTCATTAAAACAGTAAAGGAAGGTAGATAATGTCAGTAGTGGCCATTTTATGGAAAAAAAAGTGAAGAAAATAGAAGGAAAATTAAAAGTTAAAAAGGCTAACAAATCTGATGCAATGTTTCAGAACATCTCTTCTGTTACGGCCTTTGGGGCCAGGAGCTTGTTCTTGGTGGGAGCGAGGTGAGGAAGAATGGCAATGCCCTTGCTCAGGAGGATGAAACCTGTGTCTCCACAGCCATGTCTCCAAAAGCCTTTCTGTCTCCTTAATCTCCCTTCTTGGCAACAGCTGTGTAAATCATCCAGAGAACAGGTCTTCTCAGCAGTGGAGGAAACGATGGGATTCATGATGATGATGATGACAGCTGTCAGGCTCTGTAACATAGGGAAAGCCCTCCCCACCAGCATGATCCAAGCAGAGGGCTGAAGGAAGTCAGAGGGACCCCAACGGTCCACACCAAAGTTTTACAAATGTCACACTGCCAGGCCTTCAGCATTGAAGCTGGAGATCATCTGCATGATTAATATTCCATTGGAAGAAAAAGATCTGGAAGTTGCTGTCTTATCATATCTTGAGGTAGCATTGAAGAATTCATGGGTTTCCCCCCCACTTCAACTGAAGAAACCTATCTGTATGCTTTATTAGCTATATAGAGAAAAATATCCCTTGATTTAAAAATGAATTAACAATTCATACAATCTGTGTTTTTCAGTAAGCATGCTTTACATTGTATTTGGCAGTAAAGAAGGTGAGAGAGTCATAAATCTACAGAAGCAAGGATAACTTAGTTTGAGTGACAAGTCTGTTTAACTTTCCAGATGTTTAGCTTTCTTGTAAGTTTTATGATAACTCAGTTTCTGAAGACATTTTATTTTGCCTCAATTTGCATTTTTTTACTATCCTTAGTATCTTTTACTATCCTTTACTGTTCCTTTTACTAGTCTTTTTTTGTGTATCCTCTACTTTAATTCCAACTTAACAAAATTTCTATTTGAGGTTTTTCTTTGTACATTTCTTTAAATAGGCTTAAAAAAAGACTGGAATGAAGGAATTTTCGCTTTTCCTGCTAACTTAATTATGTGTAGGTGTGAAAACTCACTCTTATCCATGTTCTAAGCACCAAAGTAATTGAACACCTCCTCAGTGGACTTTCAGACATACAGTCATGAAGAAGGGACTCTTTCCTTTTACAAGGTCTAGTAATGGAAACAGGAAGAGACCTTTATGAAGCTAAGCAGCAAGGGTTTCTTTAATGTTTCCAAGAATATAAAATTATATTCTGAGTTATGCTTGGAGCAACTGTATCCCTTGATTCCCTCAAATTTGGAATACACAGGTTTAATGTGCTGTAAGCGCAGCTAGAAGAGGCAGCCAACAGATGCTGCAGTTTGCGCAGAAGTGTGCAAAGAAGGGGGTGTCGAAGGGGGCCTCAAGTGAAATTGTGCTGCTGTAATAGTCTAATACATGGTAGTAACATGACACAGGGCAATTTCCTCAGTAGATGTTGGAGCAGCTGTCCCTGCAAGGGTAAAGACTTCAAAACAGACTGATCCTCGGACAGCAGATGCGGCCTTACAAGTCCCAGGCTGGAGGGAGTGCCTGGG
>NW_009242587.1:0-3076 GCF_000690835.1 Fulmarus glacialis | reverse complement strand
AAACCAGGACAATGTGTGTAAGTCCTTTTAAGTCCTCTCCAGTTTCTCATATAAAGACCTCAGGATCTGACACCTGGTTGATCACTTCTGTTAAATTTTGCCTAAACAAAATCCACAGAAAATCCAGGAACTGACCTGGTGAAAGTTAACAATTTTAGCTCAAAAAATACGTGTACTTTTGTTACATGTTTTCCTGCATGACATAGTAACAGGCTCAACGGCGGTAGATTTGGCTATTGCCTAAGATTGATTTCCTATGAAAAGGTGAACTCATGTTTCATACCAATACTCCCTGGGTGGACATTTATTTCCTCCAGACGATCACAGTAAATCCCTTCAGATGCCCGAAGAAGGACCAGCAGCTTTAAATCCCTTTCTAGGGGATGTCGAAAAGAACCTGCAATAAAGACAAAATAGCAACAACCCACCACAAAGGTATCAATGGCTTTTGAAATACTAGAAATGAGGGAGGGGGTGTGTGTGGAACTGGGATGTGTGAATCCAAATTTAAAGGTCTAAATAACTGAACTAACATTTCCCTCCTCAGCCCAGTTTTGCCTTTCTACTCCATTACAATTTCACCAGTTCCCAGGTAATCATGGATTCTGCAGCCAGGATGGCTAAAATGGCCTTTTAGACCAATGGAAAGATTGAGAGAAAAGAGCAGGGGGAAAGAAAATGCTCAAGAAGTTTTGGTGTGTGCGATGGTGCCCTTATCTTGTGGTGATAAGTCTGTACAGTAAACCGTATTCCAACTGTGACTTCATTTATTTCACTGAGGGTAGTTTACAGTTTCAGAAAAAAATGGCCCAGCACTAAACAGATACTAAGGAGGAAAAAGTAGGACAGTTTTTGCCCTGGAGAAATGTATGTGGAGTCCAGTAAAAGAGTTCAGCGTTCCTTTAAAATTAGAGATTAAATCAATTATGCAACAGAAAACTGCAGCAGATGTAGAACTAAAAAATATATACATATCTGTACAAAATTAGCTAGCCTGTCATGTTCTTTTAATATTTAGAAATTACTAGTTTGGAAAAGAGAGCTGATTTTGTATCCTAAAGAAACATTCCTCTTTAGGAGCATTTTTTAATTAAGTGAAATCAATAAATAAATTCACTCTTCTCCTTCAGTCTCTGACTGATATCTGTGGACATTTAAATTCTCTGTACATCTTTTAAATGGGTAAAAGACAAACAGTACAAGACTTGCATGCTCCCCCTGTAATATATCTCACAGCAGTGATCTTGTATCTTCTCTGGGGACGTGGAGGGAATTAAGTCTTACAGTGCCCATTGTCCATCCAAACCATCTTTGACTTTCTTGTTTAAACTCCCATAACAGTAGAAGAAAACCAGGAATTGGGCTGTAACCAAATACTACTTTCAGAAAGCAAAACTTGTGATAAGCACTTTCACCACTGATGCACTAGGTGAAACGAATATCCATCTAGAGCAGCAGAAGAGTTATGTAGCTATTTGTGTCTATTTTTGTAAGCAGAGTAATTGTTTTCCTGCTTCACCCTCACAGCAAGTTGTGATTTAAAATACTCAGCCTGGACATACCTTTCCCAATCTTCAGTCAACCTTACCCCCTGGGATGAAGGTATTAGCTACACTGAAGACCAAAGAAAGACTCAACAAAAATGTTTGGAGACCTTTATATTGATCTTACAATGTTATTCACAATTACCATTTCCTAATCATGATGATGTCCCCTTAAAGTGGGGGATTATTATTAATTATCATTATGAATTACTGTTGGTGTTATTATTGTTGTTATTACTTTACTGCTGGTTACAAAGTGTTTACTATTTCTTCTAGTTAAGTTAGTTAAAAATAGTTATGTGATATATCCAATTCTCAGCTCAATTTTAAAACAAATTTTAAGGAGGTTTCCAGGCTTAGCAATCACAGACTCATGCTTGGAAATGTGAATTCTAAAGGCTTGAATTGGAAGTTATCACTCCTTTAAAAGAATTACATCTACATATAGCTAAAATTTCTGATTTTTAATCCTAAAAAGGATGACAATAAGTTAAGGAATGTTACCCTTGTTAAAGAAAAAAAAAAACAAAACCACAGAAACCAAAAATATAATCAGAGTGAGAAACGAAGAAGTTATAATAAAACTATTCGTAGTAGCTCATCACCATATTAAATTCTTAGAAAAGAAATCAGAAAATGGGAAGATAATGTTCACAGAAATGCTTCAGTGGCTGGAAACTGTAAATGGTATATGGCACAAAAGAACACAGGAGATATCTATGAGTAGAAAAATTAGACTTGTTTTAACTATATTTAGAACAAAATAATCTTAATACTTGCTTATTTCCATTAATAGTTCCATGGTATTAAATCGATGGATTTCAGTAACGTGAACGCAAATGCTACAGAGGAGTGGGCCCAGAAACTTGTTGGACTATTAAGGCGGACTTTTCAGTAAGTTTGGGATTACTCACGATGTCTCGGAGCACTTGAAGAAAGCTAATATTGTGCCAATATTTCAAACAAAGATAAAAGTAAGAGCCCCGGGTAATTACAGGCCTGTCAACTTGACACTGATTCTAGGGGAAAAATAAATAAAAATGGAATGTCCAACTCTGAACACAATTAATAAATCATTAAAGGTGGATGATATAATTAATGCCAATCAACCTGGTTTTATAGAAAAAAGGTCCTGTGAAACGTCCTTGTTATCATCTTCTAATGAGATTACAGGTTTAGTTGATAAAGATAATAGCTTTGATATAATATAATTGGCTTCTCCAAGGCATTTGACTTAGTAGCACAAAACTTTCTGATTAACAAGCTCCACTGGCACAACATGAACATGGCACACATTGATTTACAGCCTGACTGACTGGAATGGGGACATTGACTCACGCAGGTTTGTTTCTGGTCTCGTCTTGCAAGCCCTGTGGTACACAACATTTTATCAATGAGCTGAAGGAGTATGAAGATACTGAAAGTAAGCAGATACGCTAACACAAATGGGAAAAAAAGAATTAAAGAGCTGGGCCAGCAAAGACAGCAATAATTTGGAAGTGAAGATGCTCACAAGTCTATGGGGCCGGATG
>NW_009242586.1:0-3326 GCF_000690835.1 Fulmarus glacialis | reverse complement strand
TAAACCACGACAGTGATCAACTTCAAACCTCAGTGCCCACCAGAGATTTGTCTCAACAACATAATTTGACAATGTTTGAACCCAAGGCAACAAACAAATAGGTAAGAGGAAGGCATGCTGCTTCTGTAATGAAAGACTGAAACAGCATGGGCTTAAGCACCTTTGGAGTTTACCTGCAGGGTCATGAAGAGGCTCTCATGACAAAATAACACCAAGAGGCAGGGTGCTCTGAGCCCCTTCCACGGGAAGACACAGGGTGGACGGAAAGGACAGCCTCTTCTACTGAAAATTTCAGACGCTCCATCCTTCCAGAGGCAGAGTCCAAGTGACCAGGCACAGCAAGGGAGTGGAGAGGCAGGAGGGCAACGTCCTCAGACCTCTCCAGAGAGTCAAAACTTTACTGCCGCATCTCTAAACCCTAACATCTTTTAAAACCAAGGTTGAACCAGGACACGCTCTGCCAGTCACAAAGAAGTGAAGCTCACATGGGCCACCCTTCCTGTCCTAAAACACACTACATGAATCTTGGAACATTTTACATATTTATCTTTTCCAGCACTGAGTGATGTTTGCCCTGCACTTCTTCTCTTTCACTGCGAACACACGCGTGTCCTCACTCTACCTATCTCCCTGTGGGAACAGTTTTCTGAACTAGATGAGGCTGCTCAGCTGGCGCAAGGCCTTCAACTAAGCAGATATCTCAGCAGGGCTCCAGTGAGCTTCCTCCCCTCTGGCCCCAAGGCACTCAGCGCAGCTTTCACACCGACTGTCTTCCCAACAGCAAGCGTGGTTATCTGAAATGTTTGTTTGTGCAGAAAGTTCAGAGCCTTGGCATAAACTTGGAAGGATAATTTCTTGATGAATTAGCTTCACCGCTTCTCAGCAAAATCCTCACATCACAACAGGGAGCTGGGAATATTTGCTGCCAGTTGCTGAAGATGAACGTATACTCCAGCAGTGTGAGGACCGGGAAGGTCCAACTCCTGAACCTCATGCTCTCCAAGTCACGTAACTTTGTAAAACTGACAGAAGACTCAAGTCTCTGTGGAAATGCTTAAAATATTAATTTTACAGTCTCATTTTCAATTTTTTAGACACATAAGAAGCCTAGTGATTTCACCGAGAATTTGGGGTAAACAAAATTCATTCTACAAGATTGGAAAATGACAAACGAGAATAGGTTAAGCTATCTTCCTTGCTTTCTTTCACCCTATGTATGCAAAAAAAAGAAATTTAGAAGGATATAAGCACTCCAATCAAATAAGATAGTGTTTTAGAAAATTCCTCTAATCACATTTGTCTTTCTTTAATGATTTTGGAGGTTATTTTCTAGAAGCATAGTATAGTAGTTCTCTTTTTGAGAGGTATGCAATTTTGAGGCAAGTCTTCTGGATTTCTTCAAATTACTGAGAATGTTTATTTTCCACTACTTTAATTTGTATCTTGCAGACTTCTTTCCTGCCCATGACCACATCTGCCTCTTCACAGTTAATGGGAGTTTCAGAGGCACAGCGGGTCAGGTTCTTTCTTTACTATTCAATTAAGTAAATAAAACGTTATTACTTGAATGACTCTCTGAAGAATAACTGGTAGCTAAATCATGTAAGATTTTTCCAGTCATTGTAACAAGCCCCATCTAGAATACATACATACAGTTTTAAAAGGACACTGATTACCGTATCCACCAAGTGCTAAAATAAGTTTTGTTTGCTTTTAATGGAGTAAGAAAAATATGTGTAAAAAACCACGTAAAAATTTAATCTGGGATTATATGAAAATAGTAAAAATTATACCTAACAGTACTGGTAACAGGATGAAAGCAAAGCTGCCTGTTAAAAATCTGACCACTGATCGAATTTCAGCCTTCATCAATTGCTTTCTTGAGTGACTCATCAAATCAGCGTTACCTAAAAAGTCAATATTGAGAAACCAAGTAAACCAATAAATACTCCTTTCAGTCACACAATTGCTACCAAACACTCCTGAGAACATGGTAAAGCGTTTTATTGTTTATGCTCATTTTCATTTACACATAGGAGGAACAATCAATGCAGTTCTATCACAGCGGGTGGACCATATCCTGAAACTCTAACTTTGCTGAATATGCATAGACCTGTCTTAAGGTCTGATCAGGAAAAAAAAAAAGAAAAAATGTAAGGGGGAAGTAGGGAGGAGAGTAATTTCACTAACATTAGTTAATTCATGATTCATGGGTATTTATTTTGCAGGTGATACAGCTCTTCTGAAAGAGCAAACTGCTTCACTTCTTTACAAAATACACTAAATAATGTAATTACTTAGAGAATTCTAAATTTCGCAGTGGTTCATGCGGTAAGGGTGTGCAACTGACACAAAATGGAAAACATGGTTACAACATCAAACTGCTACTTCTATTCCGAGCTGGTTTATGGAAAAGGTCATTGGACTTCTTGTTTTCTGCTCCTGAGTTACGGAGTAGAAGCAAGAAGTATTTACTTTATAAAGGCAACTATGAGGACAGACTATAGATATGCAGTGCAGTTGAACAGGTCTACAACTCTGGCTTCTACAGCATTTGCTATTGTTCTGAAATACAAATATAACTTTTGCACACTGTCACTTCTCACACATGTTCAGCTGAAGGAGTCATTTACAGAATTTACTGCAATGCTCCTATTTTAAATGCTGCTTTTTTCTCCTCTTGGCCTCATACGTGAAGGGAGCAACTCTTTCCACCGAAAGAAAGAAATTACAGGTGTGCAGAAGTACAACTATGCTACCAACACAGACAGAGACAACTGTGCTCTTGTGCACACCCCTACAACCGGCCGGAGAACAAATTAAGAAGTTAAGCCTGCAAAATAAATGGAGTTTACTCTCAAACTTTTTCTTCAGTCCAGATGAATTATAGACCTTGATTCGAGGCTGCCCTCTTTTTTTGCAACTGATCTGCGTGACTATTGGAACAGCATCTCTGCCAGAGTCATTACACTGAAATGCAGAGCTGAGCAGTTTGGTGGCAGTATGTATTGACGTTTTTGCAGCATCATGAGTCTGGCAACTGGGCTTGGGGAAGTTTCAAGCAGTGGGTCTTTACAATAGCAACTTGATTCTGCAGACAAAAAGCAAAAGATTGGCAGAATTATTAAAGTATCACAATAAAGGCAAGTGTGTATTCTGCAGAACGTGGCGCTGAGTTTAGCTATTAGCTGGCAACCACTTTTGTCAGAGGCGCAGAAAGGCACAGCTTTTCCGCGTGCGAAAAGAAACATAAAGGTGTCGAGCCTTTCACGGCGGCTAAAAGGCAGCTTTCCTCTCAGGATGCCTGCTCCCAGCCGGCTCCGCTC
>NW_009242585.1:0-3302 GCF_000690835.1 Fulmarus glacialis | reverse complement strand
TATTGCTTTTAGAGGAGAAAGGGGGTCCTAGGTGTAGTGAAATGAGAAATTCTGCAGTGTATTACTCCAAAACTATACATGTCCCTGAGGCTATAGAGGGAGATAAAGACACAAGACAGAATACTAATTAGAGAACATGTAGTCCTGAGGCAATGCAGGGCAAATTACTTAGGTGTACTGTAGAGAAAGTGTCAGTGCCTGTAGTAGCATAAAGAAGGACTTAAAGGAATTTGGGATAATACACATCCATGCCAACCTGTTAAAAGTTAGAGGCAGAAGCTGCCTTGTATGTTAATTGTTAAAATACAGTGAGTTCAGCCCACAGGTGGGGAAGACTGGTGATGCTAAGTCTGTAGGAAGCTGTGGCCAAATTAAAGCATTAACTTTTGAAACTTTTCCAGAGCATAGTCTTATTGCTGGCATTTGGTTTTGATGACAGGCTGGAAAGCACAAACAGCAGGGCCTCATTAACATGCACACATTGTAATTAAAAAAAAAAAAAGATGAAAAATACAGGGAACGTCTCTTATCTTCAGAGCAAGGATTTAACAGCAAAGCACTGCAGACCAAGATCCTACTCAATCTACCAGTACTTCCTAAGGCAAAAATGGTATTGTGCAATTGCCAAAATAAACAACCAGGCATGCAACATTCTTGACTTTTACTGTGAGGCCACATACCTGCTAATAGAGCAAATTCAACTTCTCATTTAGGGTTCACACAATTATAGCTGAGCAGTAAGGGTTGTATACGAAGCATTGCTAACAATGTCAGAAAGCTCATGCATTCTGTCAGCATACCAAATAAAAGACAACCTAAAGGGGTAACACACTGTCACCCTTTTAATCAAATATGTATTTCTATTTCCTAGTGTCTATAGTCAGTTTACAGTGCATCTGCAATGTGACTTTGCATGCAGAGCTAACAGGAAGAATACTTGGGAATTATGAATCTAGTAATAACTCTAGCAACTGCCTTGTTCTGCAAACTCCTCATGTGAATCATCACACTGAATCCAAGGAGACTGCTCTCATAAAGACTATTCTTATTATTCCGAGGTTTCACAATTTGTTGTAGCAGTGTTATAATCTACATAGCAAATGTGTTACTCAGTGTTTTCTTTAATAGCCATGTGGATTCTCTGTTTCTGCTTTACAATTTATTAAAGTGTTGATTTATTCAGAAGAACAGTAGTCGTTGTGACTCAGTACAGGTTTTTAGAAATTGATACCTTCTCTAAAATGGACACTTCATACATTTCATTGACATGAGACACGTAGCCATGGCAAATGTAGTGTGCGAGTTGTCTTTGGAGACTTCAAAGGAATGTGTGAAACTTTAAATAATAAAAATGTGAGCTCAGAAGATACTTGTTTTAGTATCTGGTCTGAAATCACAGCAGTCAATTCAAGAGTGCTCTCGTATTTGGGAACTGTTATTTTTTTAAAAAATACAGTTTTAAATGAGAAAAATCCTGGGAAAGAAATGAGGAGCACAGAGAGAGAGAGGCAGAGAGAGCGCTTTTGTACTTCAACTAAATGTGACTTGTCAGGATTATAATCATGTATGCACTGCATTGGAGAAGACAGTGTTAGGGGATATTTTCATAGCTCAAAAGAGAAAAAGAAAATACTTGAAGGTCAGTCTGAATTTACAAAAGTTGAAAAAAGACAAAGAAAATCTGCTGGTAGCTCACAGCACATCAAGAGGAGGAAGAAGTAGCTTTATGCACTCCTCTCTTTTGAAGGCAATTCCATCTAGAAGTTCTGCACAGAAGAGGCCTCTGGGTTTCCCTTTCTGCCTGTGACATGGCAAAAGTCACATTTCAAAGTGCAGGAAAAAATGCCCTCAAGTTCTCTGATTTCAAAGAAACTTTAGATATTTCTGGGTTTTGCATTGCTTCGTGCTTTTCCACTGTTCTTTCTGTAGCTCCACAGCAACTCAATAATGACCATCTCTTATCTCGCAAGTTAGACAGAGACTAACGCAGGGCACAGCTAGGCAAAATGCCTTAAACAGTCAAGCTCACAGCAATCAAAACTGTTGCGAACAGCAGAGAGGACTGCTTTCATGGGGCTTGCGTTTAGTATGCAGTACTTCACAGGGATGTTTCAGAGCTGTAAATGGGATATGTGTTTTGCAGCCCTCCTTTTGAGCACGACTGATGGACAGTTAACCCTCAACTAAGCAGGAGAAGGGATGACTTCAGCAAAGCAGTTTAAAAAACCTTTCATTATAGCCAAGAGCTTTCAATTCCCTTTCAAAGCAACTTTCTCTGGGCTTGCATATGCTATATATCCCTATAGGTTAGGAGATCAATGAAGGGCTTCTCTGTATGTTCGATACCATCTCCTTGTCCTTCAAACCATTCCATCCATATTTGAATACAAAGCATGGCTAGAGGTTAATTGCTGCATCCTATCAGCAAGTCACCTTTAAATTCTTCCTGAGAAAGTTCTTTTTTTATAGAGCAATACTATATTCTGTGTTTTTCGCATCAGTATGCCATGGTGTGTTTCAGCACATTCTTTGGTCTAGGAACCCATAGCAAGCAACCGCTTTTCCATAGTTTACCTATGACATTTCATCAGTTGAAAATGCCTCTATCAGAGCTTTTTTTCCTTAGAGCAATACCACATGGTGTGCCCCATGCACAGAAATCAACATTTAAAAGCCTCTGCTTCATTATTTTGCCTTATTTCCTGTCCTGATTGAGCGAGAAGGGCAAAGGGCAGGGAGCCTGATGGCATGCGATTATGGGCAGAGCCCAGACAGCAGCAGTGAGGAAGCTGTTCAGAGGGTGCTGCTAAAGAATAAATATTTATGATTTCTTATCCTGTAACCCATTTCAAAGTATAAAACCCATAGCACAATAATGCTTAGGGCTTGGCAAAACCCACAAAGCAATAAAAATAATTTATTCTGTGAAGGGGGAGACTTGTGTGAAGGTAATTGAAGGGAGATTTTGACCATGTCTTTGATACTGACTCTGACTTAACTCCAAATCTGAGGTCTAAACTATGTCTGCAGCTATCCCTGTAGTAAAGAACCAACAGATCTGGGTGGATGTAGAAAAAAGTAGAATCTATCCCATGATGGGAAGTTTGGAAAGCAGATTCATTTCCCGGGGAAAAAAATATAGAAAATCACCTTTATGTTTTCATCAATACCTTCTTGAATTTTAATTAAGAATATTTTAGTTCAGAAAAAAAACTTTTTAAAAAATTAAAATACCTTTTATTTGAAAGGTTTAAATTTTTTTAAGTCCCAAGTACTTAGAATGATAGAATCATAGAATCATT
>NW_009242584.1:0-3319 GCF_000690835.1 Fulmarus glacialis | reverse complement strand
CCCCCCCCACCTCTTCTTCCCCATTTGCAAATCATGGGCAAGCCTGAGATCTACTAACATTATTCCAAGTATATTACCAATAGTATAAATGAGCTGTTATTTTCCTGTTCATTCACTGGTACCAAACTTGACATACAGGTAAGAAATAAATGGGGGTAGTGTAAGGAAAACTATGAAGTAACCAAAGCAGGAAATTATGATCATCACTTGTAAGAGAATTTTAAACCCAGAGTTCTGGTAGTAAAACACTGTGTATTGGCCTGTAAAAGCCCTTACAGTTGGATACTGGGTGTAGATAGTAGCTTCTAATAATTTCTGTGGGAGATGGCTGGGACCGTGTTGATTTGGTTGCTAAGTATATGCATTTTTTTCCAAACTAAATGCTGGTGTCTTTTCTAGACTGCTTCTTACATGTAGGATTCCTAGTGAGTGTTTAATTTTCAAATCTTAACACAACCTAGAGAAAGAAAAATCCTGTAATGAGTTTAGCAAAAGAATGCCTTCAAAGCTCTGTATGTGAGGAACAAAGGTTTGTCCTGTCCTATTAATTTGGTAACCCTGACAAAATCAGAAATGTTTAAAGAGCTCTAATAGCTATTCTGACCTTGCTTCAGACATAGAGTAAAACAGAAAATAATTTCAGTTTCCATTAAAGCTCTGGTATATTCTGTTTCTGTCAAAACAAACAAATAAAAAAAGCCTACAGAATATTTTCTATGAGTATTAAAAGAGCTGCAATTCATTTGTATTCATTTAATCTCAGTGCTTTTCTGTTGAGATTACACAATACATAATTTGACAGCATTTGTTTCTGATGATTCTTTCCTGGCTAATGGCAAGCCGTTCCACTATCATCTGTATTTATTTAATTTATTTATCCTGCATAAATGAAGGCCCTGTTGCCAAAAGCATCTATTTTGTTTAGTGTCGTGTGCGTTTATGCAGATTTTTATTTTGTGCAGTCAAAAATCGAAAGTGTACTTATGCGTGTTTGTTCATTGCTCTGTGCATCTTGGATGTCTCACAGGAGGCATTAATGACGTATGGAATTGTCTAGTTACAAATCTTCTTGTACAAAAATACAATTATAATTTTGATTAGCTTGAAAAGGAATGTTTTGTTGCTCTCAGAAATCACTATCCAGACACTTCAGTCAACTTTGGGGCCTTTTCTGTATGTGCTGTTTTCCCAAATTGAGCTTATGCATCTTTGAGGCAGATGGGCAATTTTATGAAGTTTATAAATGGCTGAACGCTTTAATGGATCTGTCATGCACAGTTTGTTCTTTAAATGTTGCAGATTTGCGAACAAAACATTAATAACTTGTATCTAGCAACTATAAAGGATTTATTTTAATAGGACTGGGTCAAATCAGGCTTTCCAAATTAGAATAAGTTGCACATACAGTGGAGGATTTTGGTGAAGAACAGAGTGCCAGAAGCAAGATGATTTGGTACATGCTATGAGCTTTTGAGCATTCCCCTCTGCTTTCCCAAGTTCCAGATATAAAATATTTTTACCTGGTATAGTGACTTTTTAAATTCCGCCTCCCCCCTTTTATCGTGTTGTGTGCTTATGCATTGTGAGAGTACATGCTTCAGTTTTTTCAGCTTCACAGGGCTGCTGCATAATTCCATCGAGACACAGACAGCACACAAAGGCAAACAAATCTGTTGATTTCATTTATGGTCAGTGACTTAGCAACCTTCGTTCACCTGCTGTAAGGAACCCCCATATCTGCCCTTCCCATGCACAAATTCAAGGAATAAGCATTAGGACAAATGCTTCAAACCTGGAATGAAGGTAATAATGAAAAAAAATACATGCATCTGTAAAAAAACTTTTTTAAAAAAAAAAAAAAGAGAAAAAATGTGAAAAGCTAATATGTAATATAAAGCTTGTTTGAAGGTAGTATCACCAGTCTATTGGTATTATTTTGTTCCATAATGTAACACTGGCTGGAAAGGTGACCAGACCACCCAGGCTTGAGAAAGGCCAGACTCTTGCAGCGTCTCAGCAAACCAGAGTGCACTACACAATATGCAAAATCCTAACCATTTAGAACAGGTAATTTTTAGGGATTTTGCTTTTACATAATGGAGCAAACGCTTCTAATTACACCTGTTAAACATACTGCAAATACGTGTATGGCATTCGGGGATGCAGAATTCTGGTTTTGGAAGCTTGAAAAGCTTGAATGATTGTTGCTGTTGTTGGGGAGGCGAGCGGGGGGCAGGGGGGGATGGACAGACAGTTGGGTTTTGTTGGTTTCATTTGTTTTTTAAGATATATGAGCTAATTTCTCTTACTGCTAGGTCAGGGTACTTTTCCACTGTATTTTCTAGCTCTGAAAAAAATAATCGGAGGGAATGCATAATATTAATTTGCAGGCAAAATGTTGATTCTTTATTAGGAACCTAATAATCTTTAATAGGTAAAAATCTCTCAACAAATCTGGAAGAGGATGTCTGGCTAAGGTCTCCCCCCCCCCCTTGTTTGAAGGGCAACACACCTAATTTAGGAAACAGAGTTGACATTCTTCATAAAGGTACTGTTTGTGCACAGCTATGAAAACAGCAAACTTGTTGCTTTAGATTTAGCAGGATAGACATAAGTTTGCTGTCTTACTCCATTTCTGCCTCATTTAATCACAGAAGATACCCAAATTAATTGTCTTTAGATGTTTGTGGGTGTGGAAGTCTTTTGAAGAGAGCCCTCCCATGCCTCATGTATTTTTCTGATGTCCTCTGGCTATACTGAGTAAAGTGGTTGCCTGTTCAGTCCAGTATTTTATTGTAAGAACTGTAGGATTTGATTGCTGATGCTTTTTCTTTAAGGATTTCTAAATGTACTGATCAACTAATTAATTATCATTGCCTGTAGGGAATGCAGCCTGTACAATGGCTGGGTGAGAAGGGGGTGTTTTATAAGAGTGGGGAACCTTTCTGGGCATCATGTATCCAGTAATCTTAAAGGCCAAAATACCATTAAAGTTTTCTTTCTGACAAAAATGAAATTATCTATGTCTTCCATTTTAAAAGCCACATAATATAATCATCCTTCAGATTGAAAATCAGTATTGATGGAGAAGGCGAGCTTAAAGGAGAGTTAATAAGGCATAATATTTCTAACTTCCACTGATGTATATGTGTAGCAGTTGTTTCTGCTGCAGCTCCACAGAGTAGCTGTGAGCAACTTCCCTTTGCCTTTTGCAGCATTTTCTGTATTTGTGACACAGTATTTCTAGTCAAAAGGGAAAGACACTCACGTTGAAGACAATTTTGTAAATATTCTAACTTATAGAATCATAGAATCATAG